>NC_051179.1:138138251-138170638 GCF_013339695.2 Rhipicephalus sanguineus | reverse complement strand
CTTTCTCTGGCGGAAGAGAGCTGCGGACCGCCCACTTTTGTGACGTAACACCGCTAGAACGAACGCGGAACGAACAGAGATCTCCGATCCCCTCCCCCCAATGTGAAGGTGAAAAGTATTCTTATTCAAGACAAAAAAAAATAACACTTTTCAGCTATGAAAAGTGAAATCTGTGGGATGCCGTGTCGATGGAAGGACGCATCCCAACATAAACATAACGACTGTTTATTAACGTAGTAGTAGCAGCGGGGCGAGCATAGCGACGCTGCGCTTGGTCGGGTGGCGAAGAAATGATAACCTCCGGGCTTAGCAGCTCGGGTTTATAACGGCCGTCGGTGACGTAAGCCTCCGGTGACGCTGCGGTGGCGCTGTCCCTTATCGGAGGCGTGGTTGCAGCATGCGGCCATGTCACGCCGAGCTGTCTAATGACGAGGCGGTGTCTGCGCCGGTTTGTGCGCAGTGTGTCCCCACATCACACCCCCGCGGAGTGCAGAGCCCTCAGGGTCTGTAGAAATCTGGGAGGCGTACCAGACGTCCAGAGCGTGTTGTGAAAGGAGCGGGCTGTGACGTCGGCGTCTGTGGATAGATGCCTGTGGATGGAGTGACACTGCCCGGTTCGTTCGCAGCGATGTATGCGGGCTTGAGCCGGTGTCACTTGCCCCGTTAATCGGGATGGCAATCGCCGGGCGGATTCTAAGGGCTGGCGTCAAGGCCCTTCGAAAACTCACCACGAAAGCGCGGACAATTTAGAGTTGGTCCTTTGGTGCGCCAGCGAACGCCGGTTGTGGTCCAAAGACCGAGTCAGAGCCGAGAGTCGATAACACAAACGAAAACGAAATATATTCTCTGCTAAGGCAATACAAATAACACAAACCCGTGCACACTCGGCTGGTACCAGTTACAGCTTCGCAATATACTTCAGATGGTGTTTACACAACGGGAGCTAAACAAACAGATCACACGCTACAAATGCAATCGCATGCATTACAACTATTCAATGACCGTTAAAGTCCTGAATATACAATGGCGTATCCAGTCCGCAATACTTGGACGGTAATCGAATGCTTCTCTTCAAGGAAACACTCACGCCAGCTCCAGCGTTGATCGTCGTAGCTCAACCGTCGTCGTGACTTGTCACGGCTCACACGGCGTCGTCATCCAATTCTTCCAAATTGACGATCGGCCGACCGCACACCATCATAAACACGTCTTCTTTGGCTAAAGGAGCCACACTTCGCGTAACTTCACCATCACCGGGCCGACTGACTCGCTCACTCTTCGCTGACTGTCCTACTGACTGTACTGCCTGCACTGACTGACTGGCCTCGTCGTTTGCACGCTTTTATCCCTTCTTCCCCGGTTTCTAGAAGCGTCGGGATGTTTCTTCTGCGTGCAGTACAGCTAAGCCTGGGGAAAGGGCGAGAGCTTTCTCGTATGTTCGAATCGCGACGGCATCGCTCGCGGATGCGTCACCCTCTCCTTCTAGAAAGATCCAGGCCTTGCCAGGCGTTCGATCGTGTTTACGGCGTCTGGCTCGAGTGGGTGAGGAGGATGCGGCGCGCCGGCGTCTTTTTATGCTTGTTTTTTCGTCTTTCGCGCTTCTTGGACGCGCGATTCGCGCCGTTCTGTCTCGTAGCAGTTTGAAAGCGGCCTCGCGCGCGCTTTATAAAGCGATCGTTTGTGACAGCCGGTCAATTGAGACGCGGACGTCGTTCCCGTTCAGGCGCAGAGTGAAGTTTTTGTCGTCGCGATGGACGACCAGGTAGGGTCCGCTGTAGGGTGGCTGGAAAGGCCTGCGGACGGTGTCGTCGCGGAGGAAAGCGTGCGTACACGATGCTAGCTCCTTGAACACGAACGGTTGTAGGCTTGCTGTGGTGGGCTGCAGGTGACGGGCGTAAGGCGGTGATGGTGCGGACGGAGCCGGGCGACGAAGTCGGTGGGATCTGACGTCGTAGTACTGGATGGCGGTGCAGCGAGAAATTCACCTGGGAGGCGGAGAGGTTGCCCGTAGACGAGCTCTGCTGGTGTAGCGTGGATGTCCGGCTTGAAGGTGGCGCGAAGACCAAGGATGACGGCTGGGATGGCCTCGAGCCAGGTTGAGTCCGGGTGGCACATAATGGCTGCCTTGAACTGTCGGTGGAAACGCTCGATCATTCCGTTGGCGCAGGGGTGGTAACTGGTGGTCCTTAAGCGTTCAAAACCGATGGTCAGCCCGAGCAACCTGAAAAGATGCGACTCGAACTGCCGCCCTTGGTCGGTGGTTACGCGGCGGGGGGCGCCGAAACGAGCAATCCAGCCGGTGAAGAAGGCTGAGTCGACGTCTTCCGCGGTGATTCCCTCGAGGGGCCATGCCTCGGGCCATCGAGTGTACCGGTCGATGGCGGTGAGGCAGTAGCGGTAGGGTCCCAGCCAGGGGAAGGGTCCTATGATGTCGAGGTGGACGTGCTCAGACCGACCAGAGGGCTGAGGGAATGTTCCGAGCGGTGCCGTGACGTGCCTGGTGACTTTAGCGCGTTGGCATTGAATGCAGGAGCGCGCCCAGGTACGACAATCCCGCTGCATGGAGGGCCAGACATAGCGGTCAGCCACGAGGCGTGTAGAGGCGCGTATGCCGGGATGGCTGAGATTGTGGAGCTGGTTGTAAAGACCACGGCGATGGGCCAGGGGCACATAGGGCCTGCTTCGTCCTGTCGACATGTCGCAACAGATTGTGGTTGTCGACCCTGGAATGGGGACTTGTTGCAGCTGTAGTGAGGACGTGCACTTGAGAAGTTCCTGCAGTTCGGGGTCTGTAGTCTGGGCCTCGGCGAGGACGTCCGCTGTTGTCTGCACAGAGCTGATGGCTGATACACGTGAAAGCGCGTCGGCGACCACGTTGTCTTTCCCGCTGACATGTTGGATGTCGGTGGTGAACTGTGCGATGAACGAGAGTTGGTTCTGCTGTACAGGCGGGAGTTTGTCGCGACGTTGAGAGAAGGCGTAGGTAAGAGGCTTGTAGTCGGTATAGATGGTGCAATTCTGTGCTTCGAGAATATGGCGAAAGTGTTGCACTGCTTCGTATATCGCCAGAAGTTCTCTGTAGTAGGCTGGCAAAGTTGTCGGGGCGGTTGTCGTGGTATCGTCAGCGGAACTGGCGATTGAAGGGGCCGTTTTCCGAGCTGCGAGTTTCTTGGAGAAGAACGCCAAGGGATGCCAGGTGTTGTCCACGCGTTGCATGAGGGCGGCGCCGATGGCGAAACCAGATACGTCCGTGAAGAGTCCCAAGGGAGCGTCTGGCACGGGATGGGTGAGAAGCGTGGCGGTGCAGAGGGCGGCTTTGCATTCTTCGAACGTTTTCGTTAACGTCGGTGTCCACGTAACACATTGGTTTCCTCGTAGCCCAGTCAAAGCGTCATGGAGGGGAGCCTGGTAGTCGGCTGCGTGTGGCAAGAAACGCCTGTAGAAGTTCAGCATGCCAAGGAAACGGCGAAGGTCTTTAGCGGTGGTGGGTTGAGGGTAACTTTGCAGGTCAGAGATGCGTTCAGGCAAGGGCCGAGTTCCCTCAGATGAAACTTCGTGGCCGAGGAAGCGGACGATGGAAGCGCCTAGCGTACTTTTTTGGGTATTCACGAGTAGACCGTGGTCATCGAGGCGTTGGAACAGCAGACGAAGGTGCGTGTAGTGCTCTTCGGCGTCGCGGGAAAATACCAGTATGTCGTCAAGGCAAACGAAGCAGAAGTCGAGGCCGCGGACGACTTCGTCGATGAAGCGCTGAAAGGTTTGTCCAGCGTTCCTCAGGCCGAAGCTCATGAAGGGAAACTCGAACAAGCCAAAGGGAGTGATGATTGCCGTTTTCGGGACGTCATCCGGATTGACGGGTATCTGTGCGTAGGCCTT
The DNA here is from genome assembly GCF_013339695.2 of Rhipicephalus sanguineus. NCBI lineage: Eukaryota > Metazoa > Arthropoda > Arachnida > Ixodida > Ixodidae > Rhipicephalus > Rhipicephalus sanguineus. Next base: position 138,166,762 of record NC_051179.1, on the reverse strand, counting down.
CACCAAGTCTAGCACGGAGAACATGTGGCACCCATGAATGCGATGGGCGAAGTCCTGTATGTGGTGGACGGGGTACCTGTCCGGGATGGTGCGTGCGTTGAGGGCACGGTAGTCCCCACAGGGCCGCCAGCCTTCGGTCTTCTTTGGAACAAGGTGAAGTGGCGAGGCCCATGGACCGTCAGAGCGGCGGGCGATTCCTTCGCAGAGCATGGCCTCGAACTCTGCTTTGGCTATGCGCATGCGGTCCGGGGCGAGGCGACGGGCGCGGCAGAAAACCGGGGGGCCTGAAGTGGTCCGGATGTAGTGCACGGTGGCGTGCTGCACTTTGCGTGGCAGTCCGCTGGGGCGCGTCAATCCGGGAAATTCGGCGAGGATGGCGTGGTACGGCGAATGGTTGTCAACACTGAGTACCCTGATGCTTGGCTGTTGGGCGGTCGTTCGCTGGCCTGGTGTGGAATGTCCCGTCGTCGCGTCGATGAGGAGGTCGTTGCGGCAGTCCGGAAGGAGGTTGTAGTGGGCCAGAAAGTCTGAGCCGATGATTGGCTCGGCGACGTCGGCGATGACAAAGTTCCAGTGAAGGTCACGGCGTAAGTTTCTGAGCTGGATGTGCAGGCGGAGCGAGCCGTACGTCTTGAATGTAGAGCGGTTTGCCGCGCTGAGCTCGAAAGACGTAGGCGGACGAGGACCTTGAAGATGGGATCGCGGGTAGCAGCAGATGTCGGACCCGCTGTCGACAAGGAACCGCTGCTTCGCGATTTGGTCAGTGACGAAGATGCGACGGCCTCTGGGTTGGCAGCTTGCGGCCGTCTCTACGAGCTGCCATTGGCGTTTTCCGCATGCCCAGCGGAACAGGGTGGTCGACGTTGCCGGGCTCTGTCCCCGAAGCGTCGGTGGTAGTAACGCGGGCGGCCGTTGTTGTCGGGTTGCCGCGACGAAGTGGTGTTACGGTCGCGGCTTTGCGAGTGGCGGTGCTGGTGCATCGGAAGACCTTCACCCAAGCGTTGTTCAATGAAGGTGAGCTGCCGGTCGATGTCGTTTATACGGCGTGCAAGCTCGGTGGTGTTCAGCGGTGCGGCGACAGCCTGGATGGTGGCGACAACTGCGGCAAGGAGACCTCGATGACGCAATCAGCCACCTCGGCAAGTTGGTCGAGAGGCAGCGTCAGCTGAGCCCGCAGAATTGCCTGAACGTGCAGTGGAAGTCGTTGGAGCCCCAGAGTGATCGCAGGAAAGATTCCTGGACTTCCATGTTACCCGCGAGAGCACGCATGTGGCGGAGTAACTGCGTAGGTTTGCGCTCGGCAAGTTCTGCGGACTGAAGTTGTCGCAATTTCTGGTCTTCCGAGAGTGACAGCCGGCGGATGAGTTCAGTCTTGAGGTATTCGTACAGGTTGGCCGTTGGTGGGTTGGCGAGGATATCCCGGACCTCGTTGGCGTAGCGGGCGTCCAGGTGGGCGACGACGTAGTCGTAGCGGGTCCGGTCCGGCCTCGACTTGGGCGAACCATACCTCGGGCGAGTCCGCCCAAAATGGCGGAAGCTTGACAGAGACACGCCAGACGTCCAGGTCGGTAGCGGCCGCAGTGGTAGCAGCATCTGCGTTGACAGCGACCGTTGGAACGGAGCTTTGGGGGGCGTAGTCCACAAGAGGCTGCGCGGAATCGCCGGGCGAGTGCGGTCCGTTTTGCATGCGCTGCTGCTGTGCCTGAAGTTGCTGTTGAATTTGGTCCTCTTGCTGCAGAAGAGCGGCAAGGGCTTCCGTGTCGGCCATAGCGGTGCGGTTTGTTCGGTTTCCGGGTCACCAGATGTGGGATGCCGTGTCGATGGAAGGACGCATCCCAACATAAAACATAACGACTGTTTATTAACGTAGTAGTAGCAGCGGGGCGAGCATAGCGACGCTGCGCTTAGTCGGGTGGCGAAGGAATGATAACCTCCGAGCTTAGCAGCTCGGATTTATAACCGCCGTCGGTGACGTAAGCCTCCGGTGACGCTGCGGTGGCGCTGTCCCTTATCGGAGGCGTGGTGCAGCATGCGGCCATGTCACGCCGAGCTGGCTAATGACGAGGCGGTGTCTGCGCCGGTTTGTGCGCAGTGTGTCCCCACAAATCTTTTTGAACATTTGGAACAGCTTCTGAGCTAAAAGGTGGGAAAGCTAGTTGACGCATTCACCCTATCATAACCCCTTCATTTAATTTAACTCCAGTAAACTGGCCTAGCTTCTATAATCTTGAGAAAGACAGTGTAACCTTAATTTACGGCGGTCTTTTGTTCTGAAAATATGCTTATGGTAACTACTACTCTCTTCAACGATATTTGTCCATGAAGCTATTATAACTAAATGAATACATAAAATAAAAGGACAAAGCGAACGCGTTTATGATGCGGTATTTCACGCCTAGTACATTGAGCTTTGTGCGGCTGGTAGGGAAGGGCAGGCATTCAGCGCAATGCCTTTGTCAAGTGGTGAAAATAGAACAACTCGTTATGAACATTATTTTGGGCAATCTTTCTTACGTCTACTCCACACGATTTCTAAAGATTTGCATTATACACCTTCGTGGAATAATGCGGTGTTATTTGTATTGGTTTTATTGAGCTACGGATTTGCTTGCGTTGTAGTCTAGCACAGTAGCCAGACAATGAGTGTCTTGAAACTTCTATTTTGGACTTCAATGTAACTCTGCCTTCTTAACACTCCTTGCGCACATACTGACTTTTGCAAGCTTTCAGTTGTTCCATTCATTTCCGCGAAATAAGCGCACGTATCGAAATTTATTCATTCCACGTAAGTAAGCCCACATTCTTTCTACCAAGCACGCGTTGCACAGGGGTACGCACTAGAAAAATCGTATAGCAGCTGCGTACGTACTAGCTGTCATAATTGTTATATAAACGAGGCATTTTAAAAAAGACTGCTCGCATGAAATGGCTAGAGCGCGTTGTTTTGGGAAGTCTTTTCTTCTTTTTTTTTACGGTATGAGCAGCTGCGTTTGAAATAGCGTAAAGTTGAGTCTTTTTCTTTTAAATTAATCTAATGGCTGAAATAAACACACCTAAATTAAGTTGTGCATATGGTAAGGCTAAATATGTAGATGTTTGGCGTTCTTTCTGTTGAAATTACGGTAAATACGTTTCATTTCACCTGTTTCGAGCAACATAACAGCTTCGAGGCCGCTTTACGCATGGTTTATGGTAGCCCAGAAATTTTCATAATCAAGAACGCTAACGAATATTTCATGCTGAAAAGGTCTTTGTAGGCGACATTGAATCGGAAGAGTGCCGATGATTATTAACTCACCGAGGGGAAGCAGAAGCGCAAGGTGCTTCCTCATAATGGCAGGTCAGTGCTGACGCTGCTATCGCAATGAAAATCAATATCCCTATTGTGATGTCGCTGGCCAGTTTTTTCTTCCTCAGACTCCATTTTATAGATTCTTCGAACATGTAATATTATCACACGTAGCTTGAACAAGGGGCTTGTTTAACGAAAACTACTTCGCTCAACTAGACCCTCTGATAAATGGAAGCTATAAAAATTTCTTAATCAACCTAACCTCAGCAATTACACGGTAAACTGTGCATCACTTCATCATAAACCTATCTTATGTCCACTCACTGACTGAGAACGCATGCAATGGTTTCCAAACCGCCTTAAACCTGGTCGAGCTCGTTACATTGTATACCTGTAAATTTCTGTATATTTCCTCGCTCTACGTAACCGTTTACCCTCCTCGGCTAAGCTTGTCATCTCTTAGTACCTATTCCGAAGCTCTTAGTGACCATCGGTAACCTGTCCTCCTCATCCCGTGACCTGCTCATGCGTTTTTCCTCCTAATATTTATTTATTTGTTTATTTCAAAATACTGCAGGCTAGCGCTTGGCTCAAGCAGAAGTGAAAATATACAGAATGAGCATACATTTTAATAGAACACAAAGAAAAAATTTCACCGTCTCCCACTAAAGAGAACCATGTGGGGATGCGAAGGAGCGCATGGGTCGACTTAAAGTTTCGTTCATCACGGGCACCTTGCCCGATGTTAACGCGTCCTTGCATGCGGAGCACCCCATAAATTCACTGTAGTTGCTGTTGCTGTTGCTCGACCTGAACTCTTGTTGGAGCACGCCACACGGCTCCAACAGCAATCACGCCATCACGTGATGGCTGAGAGAGTGTAAGGGGGAGAGGCCACAGCGTCTTACCCAGCCCCTTATATAGGCTCGAACGTGCTAGCGCGTGCCAGCGCGTTCTGACTAAGATACAACGCGTTGTTTCATCGCGCGTCTGCAGAATCTCGTTCGCCGACGCCATCACATGATTGCTGATAGAGTGTAAAGGGGAGAGGCCACAACGTCTTACCCAGCCCCTTACACAGACGTGCTAGCGCGTGTCAGCACACGTGGTTTTGTCTGCTTTACGCCAAGCTAGGACAGCATCGGCAGCCCGCGCCCCAAAAGTGCTCTGCACGTATCATCATCAAGGCTGTCGAAGAACAGGACGAAGAAGACAGCTTGGCGCGAGCGAGCGCTCATTATGTTACAGATGGCTATCGCAGGTTCTAGAAAACGGACGGTCGCCAATGGAACTAGGCACAAAGCCCAGCGCAAAAGCTGCTTCGCATCTAAAATGCTCAAAAATTTAGCAAGAGAGTACAACTTCATGAACTGTTCTTGAGAAAAGACTATGTTTAACTCAGAATAGTAGCGCAAAAAATCACACAGAGGACGACAGAGCGCTGTGTCCCGTCTAGCTCTGTCGTCGTCTGTGTGATTTTTTGCGCTAGTGCTCTGGGTTATGCACTACCAACTAGCCCACCAGTATAACATTTTTAGTCTTGGCGAAAACTGCAGCAAATGAATGTTCATGAACGTAACGAGTCCTTCCCAGTGAGGGAGGCATAACGTTCTCTGGTACCTCTTTCTTTCTTTTATAGACATACACTTATAAAAAAAGTAAATCGAACAAACTTTTTGCGGGTTTCTGGACTTTGAATGTGGTCTGTGTGCATTATCTCTGAGATCTTCTACTATTCCCAAATATATACGTAACAGCTCTTCTATAGATTATTTGAGCGAAGCTTGTATTGACTGACCTGTGAAGCTGGTGACGTTAGCCCTGGTGTTAAAAAAGACGAGCTACGGGAGCAGCCCGCATCTCGAATGATGACATGGGCTCCTGCTCATATGAGCATCGAAGGCAACGAAACGGCAGACGCCGCTGCCCACGAGCTCGCACTCCGGGCAACACCTTCGGACCCTTCTGAATTGGATCCCGAACCCAATCCGGCCCCCAATTTGCCAGATATTACTCAATTATGCTAATTCAACTGTGGAATTTATCGAAAACCATTAATGGGCCTAAGGCGGATGAACGCTCAGTCCTCTGCCTTGACACCAAACCACTGCTGTTGCCGGCTGTTTTTTTCCTGTTCAGGAGAATCCCCGCACCGTGCAGAGAAAACTTCGGACATCTTCCATATGGTGTGGGCATGCCATCTAACCCATGCCTCGCCCGAAAACGAAACCCCACCCGGGAGGACAGAGAGGAAGCCCTGCTTCGCTGTTCCAACTTGGAGAGACAGAAGGCTATGGTCCACCAAGCCCGAGTCGTAGCGGTCACCAATGGGCTCTTCTAGTGAGTACCCCACCACCTGATTTTGAGGAGTGACCCCCTCAAACTTCCTCCTTGTGTGTTGCCTGAAACAAAGTTTTTCAAGCAAGCAAAGAACGGGCACGCACGAGCACGTTCGCGAGACGCCAGCGTCGGGCTGACCCTGCTCTCCGTGACGCCGAGCTCGAAGCGAAACGCACATCGAATAGGGAAAGAACCGCGGCATAACACCCACTCATAGGCTTGCATTACATTTAATAAAGCACCGGTCAAGCTCAGCCATTGAGTCGGGTTTCATTTAGTTTGGGTGTGGTTGGTGTTTTGCAGGGTTGGAGAAGCGTCGCTCGCACCCCTGTTCCCTTTATGAGAGGGGTTGGTAAAATTTTTTTCCGGCGGCATAATGTCTTATTCTTTCTTATATGGGCCCCATACTATGAGAGCAGAGCCTAATATCTACTAGGATATCGTCAACCCTTGTTTGTTCTCTGGCCTACTCTGTCGTCTTCTTTTCTATTAGAGTTATGTCAATCAGTGGACGCTCCATGGCGCGCTAGTTGCTCTTAATATTCTTCTCGAGTTCCTCTGTAATTTAAAGGCTTCTGGCCCATAAGTTAGAATTGGCACAATAAAATAGCTGTACGCTTTCTTCATTCGGCACAGTAGTAAGTTACCGGTCATGAGAATATCTACCGCATGAGCACTATCCCATCTTTATCCTTTGGTGAATTTCCCTTAACTGAGTAGCCCCCCCCCCCCTGTTATTATTTGACCTAGATATACATAATCTACTTATTCAAAAGTCCACTTGTCTATCACCAACTCTCGCTCAGTCGTAGGGTCATCAAGCATTATCACTGTCGTTTGTATAAACATGTACCTACCTACTTCAATGCTTTTATTTATTTATTTATTTATTTATTTAATTTTTGCCGTTTTCTATCGCCAGTGCTGAAGAGCATGATGCGCTTGCAAGCCGCAAACTGCTGATAAATTCCCTGTTGATATTTTTTTCCTTTGTGTTTTCACCCTAGGCGCTTAAAATAGGTCATTTAGAGAAGCAATGAATAACAATGCATATGTTGTATCTTCTTTACCGACCCCTTTCTCGATCGGTATTTTCCTGCTTCTGTTGAGGAGGAGCAGAGTGGCTGTGAAATACGTATATAAAAGCTATGGCATTCACGTGTGTTACAACTACTCCTGCTCGATGCAATGACTCCAGAACTTTTAGTGTCTTGAGATCGTTAAATGGATTTTCGTAATCTGTGAATGCTATGTAAATGCTCATTAGCCGCAAAAATGACTCAAGTCACAGTTTTGGAGACGGATCGGTGTTTCTTGGCCCTGTAGTCCCTACCTCAAGCTGTAACAGCACTAATTGTGGAAGCGACGTCCCTGCTTATCCTTTATCATCGGCTTCCCCTTTTTATCGCGTCTCAAAAGTTATCCACGTATACAGAGGCCTACAGATGCCATCGTAGCTAGCCAGCGGTTGATGATCCCAGCGGGTAGTACTACTCGAGTAAAAGCTTTTTTTTATTGTTCGTTTCGGTGTAGATTACAGAAGCGCCGTGAAAATCGATTATATGCTCATGTTTTTCTCACTACGATCTCGAAGACCACTGCGTTGCGTTTCAATTCTCCTCACAACGCTCCTGAGCTCGCGCGTTCTTATGAAAACTGTTCCTTTCGCCCATGCCACTGGCTGAGCATTCAGAGCATATCACTTGCAAAAGGATCCTCTAGAGTCGTTCTTCAGAAGGTTAATTATTCACTTGTGGCAGCAAGTGGGCGAGCGCCGACACAGGTTTTTAGTCACTGTAAGTCCGCTTTCCTGAGAGCCTGCACAGCTGTTCCCTTATTCTGGGGACAAACGGGACACTGAAACGCCGGACTGAATTATTCGTCTCCCATACTTGCGCTCTTTGAAAACAGAAAAAAGCCTTTTGGGTGAAAAACGCTGCAGCCACACTTTTCGCCGGATCAATCTGATATAAACAGCAGAGCGTGCCCTGTAACTGCATAATTATCAGGGTCATGCAATTCCAAGCTGACATTAAAAAACCACAAGGACGCATAACGTTTCCAAAATTTGCTCAAGTGTCCTACCGTCTCCTGGAGGATTCATGAATACAGAATGCAGAATTGCTCAAAAAACATGCCTGATCTACCTTTCATAGGAATCGGTAGAACACGAAAGTGAACCGTGCCTTCAGAGGGGTAGTTGAGCGTTTATTGTGCATTGTTTCGCCACAAGGACGAAGGAATGAATGCTATAGCAACAAATTGTAATATCATGCGAAAAACGGCAAGCAGCTGGAAACTTGCAGTGCGCTCTAAAGCAGAAAGAATGCACGAAAAGAACACACACACACAGAACGAGCGTGAACTAACAACTCTCACCATTGTTACTTCTTTGTGTGCGCGTAGCGCGTTCCTTTCTGAAACGCTGCCGCTGCAGCGAGCGAAGTGACATTCGTGCTCTGTGTAACGTCAACAAAATCTTGCGGTGAAAGCACAAGGCGTACAAACCGCCCCCAATACGAGATAAGTGCGCGCGCACGAGAGACTACCCCTGTAGAAGCACGCTCGCATCGCAACGCGCGGGGCGACAACCTTTAAATTAAGAAATCCGCGGAGGCACGGCGGGATGGCGGATCACGTGACCACGACGTCACGGATTAGTGAGTGGGCGCCAACCCCCGCGACTCCTTGCAGAACACGAGGAACTTTTCCCCGGCAGGGCTTTTACAGCGAAAGCTGTTATGAGATCAATTCACCGGCCGTTTTTGGTGCCGTAATTGTCCGCCGCCGCCGCCGCCGGTGTCCGTAACCAGTATCGCTCGAAATAAGAAAAAAAATACTAAATAAGAAAAAAATTCCAGGATGGAACGAGGTTCGAACCTGGACCCTCTGCGTGGGAGCCCAGTATTCAACCTCTGAGCCATGCCGGTGCTTGAAACTGCTATGCAAAAAGGTCCTATACAGGCTTCATGTCGGGAAGGAACCACATTGGCATATGCAATATAGCGTGGTAAAAGAGTAGAATAAGCACCAAGCGTCGCACAACGCGAATTCTGTAACCAGGCGTCACACAATGCGAATTGCGCAACGAGTAGGTTGTTGAATGCTTCCAACCCATTACAAAGAGTTCTGCCATAATTCTTCACCGTCATCACGCACAGCATCAACAAAGTGCGCATAATGCCTTACATGCGTTTAGCACGTACCACGGCTGTCTGTAGAATGACGAAAAATGGCACAGTGCCTACTGCCCTACTTCTCAAAAATTACAATGATTTATAGCGTAGTGGGTTCCTCGCAAGTGCACTTCTGTTGGTTGCCAAGGAAGCCCATAAGGCTCCCATGATCCATTTCCTCGGGGTTTCAATAAAGTCGATTCTCTCTCTCTCTCGCTCTACGTTTCTCCGGTTAAAGTGTGTTATAAAGCGTGGTGGGACAGTTAAATAACGATCGGGCGTCACACAATATGCATTACGTAACTAGTGGGTCGTTTAAAGTTTCCAACCCATTACAAAGGGCGCAACCATAATTATTCATCGTCATCAACCGCCGCATCAACAAACTGCACATAATCGCTTACATATGGTACCTCGCTTCTCCGCAGAACAACGAATAATGTCGTGCTGGGTGCTTCTCAACTTCCCAAAAATTGCGCTTTGTGGCGTAGTGGGTACGTTGCTAATGTATCTGTATTAGTAGCCACAGGAGAGTTTATAACGGGCTCCACAAATGCCGCTCTTCCAGCTTTCGCTGTGACTGTGCTGCGCTTTCCGCGCAGGCCTGGCGTTTTTTTACATGCATGGGGATTTCCTTGTTCAAGTTTTCAAAAAAGCTAACAGTTCTTAAACGTGGTTTCGTTTCCCATTAACAGTTCATCAATTGAATTTAGCAGTTTTTTATGCGTCAAATTTTGCTGGTGCTCTAGCTGAAAACACTTGCTGAAAATGTATTTGAAAGCACTATCCACACTTGATGAAAATGTATTTGCTTAACTTTGCAGGCGTACCTTTTCTTTTGTGTTCTGTTAAAAATGCATTTACTTACTCTGTATGCATTTACCCCTGAACTTCCTGCATTTTACTGTGCACGTTTACGCCTACTTACATCCTAAATTGTGTTTGCTTACTCTCTCTTATGTATTTTTATGTATGCTTTTAAAAATTGATGTTTTCTACATGCATTCACTCTTGCATGGGACAAGTACTCACTTCCAGTTTTTCGAAACATCAAATAAAGAAATAATAAAAGGAAGAAATAGACATGGTCACTTCACGCCATCAGAATGACAGATAAGCGATGGTTAGTTAGAGCGTATGAATGGATATCAAGCGAAGCGAAGCGCGGCCGAGGTCGGCAACGGGCTAGGCACAGCGAGAAAAGACATTTTACAGATATGAAACGTATTGAGCTCCCGTAGGTTCAAGTGCGGTTCCAAATCATTACAATGAAGAAGCCTTAGTGCTTCCAAGTATTTAAATAGGGTAATGTATAATATCACGCGCATATTACGGTATAAATAACAAAGTTTCGTTGACTGCTAGGTTCACTTTCTGACCCCATGCATGAAAAAGTCTGGTTGAGCAAAGTAGTTTCCATAAACAATTTCATTCTTTTATAAAGAGGTTTATTAGCGGCGACGATATTCGACGATACAGCGACAGTCAAGGCGGGGCCGACTCTCAGCGCGAGCTGCGTTCTCTTCGAGCCGAAGAGGGCGACCCACTAGAAGGTGTTCGAGAGGACGACCCATTATCAAGTTCGAACGCTTCGCTACACTTTGATCTATTTGAGTAAAAAGAGTTTCGGAATTGGGGCCCCAAAGAGCTTGGGGACCCAAGAGGTTTTCGAGCCGCCAGGGCACATGCGCAGAACCCAAGCGAATCTTGGGCTCCGGCGATCACGTGGGCAGCGCCTCCTCTAGAAAGATGCCTGCCGCGTGAGCCAAAAATCTCCTGTCCTTCTCTTTCCCTCCTTGCTCGTTTCTAATGGAGGCGGTAGGTGGCGATCCATGCGGTGGCCGCTTGCAACACACATTTGCACATACGCATGTTACCACCCCCGACGTCACACCACGCCAGTCCAATGGAAACAAGAGGGGAGAACTTGGCGTCATCCCTCGGCAAGCGACGACAACTGAAGGCAGGGCGGCTACAATGGGATAGCCAGCGACGCCGCAGGCATCTTTCAAGAGGAGGCGTTGGCGTGGACCCCACGCGCAAAAATTGCAAACTAATGTTGGTCCCCAAGGCCATAGAGTTTCTTAAAATTAACTAGAGGGGACTCTGGCGCTGCGATCGTTCAGCCACCATGGGAATGATGAGTAGTGCACGGATTTGCCTAGTCTTCGTGCTTGCGGGCTTCGAACACACATGTGGCTGTGTTTATTTTATGTTTTGGTTTTCTTTTGGATAAAAGAATGGACCGTTGTGAACTTCGTGACCAGATTTCAATTGGTGAGCCTAAACAGGCTAAAGCGGTGAAGTGTAACTGCTGACTCTTGCTCATCTTCGTTTTGCGACAAAGCGGATACAGGCGACGCGGAGCCAAACGGAGCCGAAAGGACGAATTTTAGAGAAATCCGTGTACTACCCATCATTCCCATGCTGGCTGAAGCGCCATGCGTTGCAGCTCCCATAGACGCTAGCACCAGAGTTCCCTCTATTAAGTATTGTAGGAAACTCTATGCCCAAGGCCTCTTGGGTTGGCAGCGAGACGACGCAGTATGGCCTGCGTCTCGCATGATTGTAATTTCGCCACGTGTGGCGCCCCGTGCGTCTGGCCCAAAGCAACTTGCGTTGCAAGTTGCAAGCAGTTCTCCAACTCTGCTACTCCTCCGAATGCAAGAGCAGCCTACCGAACGCAGTTTGGGGGCCAAACACCTTCGGTCCCCAATTCTCAAACTCTCTAGTGTTTAACATACAATGAATCCTAAAGGGAACATTGGGAAGAAGAAACATCCAACTAGAATCCCAATAGAGATGTTGATTTTAATTGCGATAACACCGTTCGCATTGCCCTGTCACCTTGAGGAGGCCCGTTGCGTTTCTGGTTCATCTTGATTTTGGCGACATGCGAATTTCCTGGTGGTGAAACACCATCGCTCTGTTGCGTGTCCCTTGGGTGGCGGGAGAGTTTTTGACGTCCGGTGCTTTATACGGCGCCATCAATATAATTATAAAAAAATTACACCATTTCCCGCTAAAGGGGACCATGAGGCGATGCGAAGCCGGAGCCCTTGCACTATCGCGTTCCGTTGGCGTTCGTTGGGCATGCTACCGACCTAGCGTTGTGGAACGCGAACAAAAAGGCTACGCGCCTCTTGTCTTCCATCTAGCCTAGCCGTTAATTCTCACAGGGCGAGCGGGGACCGCGGTGGACAGGCGTGCGAGGGGGTAGCGTAGGAGAGGACAGAGAGGGGGAGGGGACGCGCATGCGCGGGTGCTCATCGCGGCGTTGCGCAGTAGAGAATTTAGGCATGTCTAGCCCACGTTTCAGAGGAAGAGGGGAGATTGTGAGTGGAGAGGGGAAAGGGAAGAGGGGAAGAGGAGAAAAGGAATGGTGAGGGGGAGTGGAGAGGAAGTGTGTGGAGAGGGTATGCGCATGCGCTGTTAGGGTGGTCACGCCGCACACCACCACCACCGCCGCAATGAACTCCGCCATAACACACTTCGCATCTAAAAAGCTGGTTCGCTGTAAGACATTGGCTGCAGACACCATGACGACCGTGACCATATCAACATCTCGAAAGACAAGGTGCGGTGAAGGTAATGCTCATCGGCACTCTTTTGCGATTCAATGTCGCCTTCGAACCGCCCCGGTCGACCACCCGACTTAACGCGCTGGAAGCACGGGCCTTTGCGTAGACCGCTCCTGGCCTTTATCAGCGAAACTGAACTCTTTCTTTTTATTTAACTTATGCCGTAGGGCATACTGGCGCCAATAAAAAAATTGTCGCCTTCGAAGAGTTTTTCAGCCTCAAATATCTGTTACCATTCTTTAAGGCGAAAATTTCTGCGCTACCGTTTATCATGGCTAAAACGGCCTCGAAGCTGTTATGCTGCTTGAAGCAGCGGAAATGAAGCCTATTTAAAGTAATTTCAACACAAACAACGCGAAAATCAGCAAAGTGAGACTGCCTACATACACGATGAATTTAGGTGAGTTTAATTGAACGATTATGTGAAGTTAAAAAAAAAAAACATCAACCAACGTTACTTCAGATGGCGCTGCTCCTACCTTACCAAAAGCTTCCAAGAAAGACGCGCTTGGGTAATCTCATGCTTGCACTCCTCTTTAAAATGTCGCGTATATATAAGAATAATGGCACCTAGTACGTACACAGGTGCTCATACGATATTTTTAGGGCTAAACTCTCTGCAACGCTCGCTGTGTTCGAGGAAAGTGGGCACATTTACGTGGAAGAAATAAATTTCGAGGCGTGCGCTTATTTCCCAGAGATTATTAAAACTGTTGAAGCTTGCAGAAGCCAGTATGTGTGCAGCCAGGGTTAGGAAGGCATGGTTCCCAAGATGCGCACAATGGAAGCTACAAGGCATTCATTATCTGGATTCTTTGTTTAACACTCCAAAGTATGCAAATTCTTGGCCTACAAAACCAGTGTAAATAACAATACATTATTCGACGAAGGTGCGTAATGCAAATATTTGTAAATAGTGTCCAAAACACTCAAGAAAGATCCGCTTAAATATAGTCGGCAGCAAGTTGTATTTTTATCCACATGACAAAGGCATTGCCCCAAATACCGGCCGTTCATTTCAAGTCGCACAAATCTCGTGGAAAGTGCCTGAAATACGGCGTGATCAATGCGGTCGAGTTTCTGTTGATTTATTTATTTATTTATTTATTTATTTATTTATTTATTTATTTATTTGTTTGTTTATTTATTTATTGACTTATTTTTTTATTTCTTTACTTATTTATGCATATTAGCTTCATCGAAAATGACTCTTGAAGAGGGTAGTGGTCAACATAGATATGTTTTCAGAACAAAAGAGTGTCGTGACCTTGGTTTACAGAATCTTTCGCATGCTTATAGGAACGAGTGCAGTTCGGTCGATTTAAAAACACATTAAGAGAGTACGGCAGGGTAAATGCGTCGTCTAGGTTTCAGCTTTTTAACTCAAAAACTGTCCCGACTGTGAAGAAAGATTCCGGTGTTTCACAGCTCAAAAACTGTGAAGTTTTTCGTGTTCAATAAGAATAGTTTTGCCCTTCACTTGGCGTGATTTTGTGCAGTAGCTTTCTGAAGTGACGCAACGCAGTAGCGACAAGAAACTGAACCGTTTATTGCTTGGCACTGGGCCTTTTTATCCTGAAACCCACGTGAGTCTAGAACACGAGCTGTGGTCGATTACATCGTGACTTGCTGATAGGTGATAAGGAACTCGGGCCGTTGAGTGCGGTTTATCGACGACGCTGCACTCCTTCCCCCTTCAAAAGCCCAGTCGTTTCGGGCTTTTGAAGGGGGTTCCGGGCTTTTTAAGGGGGTGTTCTACCTCAGAGCATGGCTCTGAGGTAGAACACTGGCCTCCCACGCAGAGGGCCCAGGTTCGAACCTCGTTCCATCCTGGAATTTTTTTCTTATTTCGTTTTTTTTCTTATTTCGAGTGACACTGGTTACGGACACCGGCGGCGGCGGCGGCGGCGGCGGCGGACAACTACGGCGCCAAAAACGGCCGGTGAAATGATCTCATAACAGCTTTCGCTGCAAAATGTGTGCCTATTGATGGTACGCGTTTAGCGTTGAGTCCGTGACGCGTTTATAAAATGACTAGCACAGGTTAAGCGACCAGCAATCCGAAACGGATCAAGCACGAGCACCAACAACCGTCCTCGTCTTCGTCTTTTACTGGCGCTCCTGTCTGCGCCGTATTCATTCTACAAATCACTTCCCCGCAGAAAAGGAGCCATTCTGGTGACCTAAGGAACAGGTATCACTGGTGAGTAGTAGCATAGTCCCTCAATACTTTTTTATGGTCACGAAACTTCGGGCCAAGTTTGGTATAGGGACATAGTCTCCCGCCAGGGGCGTTAGTGCAGACAAGGGGGCTTTCATCGCGGCCGCTTAAACGGCTTTTTGGTGCGTCAAGAGGTTTCCGCGGCGGCGACTCGCTCTGGTGGCTTCACGGACATATTTCCGTGGCTTTTTTATATACTGATCACCCATCGCGTATAGGCAGCGTACTCGTATCTGCGCGTAGCGGCCATAAATGTCTGTTCGGTTGCGGCAGTGTTCTATTCCTTTCGATCGCGGCGATATCGGCGTGCACGCTGATTTAGCAAAGACTGCTCGGTCATGCCTTTTTTGACGCTTTTTATTTTCCACGAGGCTGTAGCCGACGTCAGCGGAAGAACCGCGACCAACACAGCCGTACGTACGATGGGCGTGAATCCTGTCTCTTCACCAAAAAACGTACTGACGCGCGCAACTTACGCGATGATACTTTCTCCCGGCGATTTATCCATGCTTTGAAAAAAGACTTAGCTTAAATTCCTCTGAATATACATGCCCGAGTTAAACGTTACTGGTACATTTCCGTGCGCCGCCGACGCTCGGCGTAGGAAATACCACGCTCGGCGTAGGAAATACCACGTTAGAGAAAAAAATTGTAGACGGCCCCGTCGCTAAGTTCTCTCTCGGGCAGACTGCACGTACAAAAGTCTGAAGTGAATATCACAACAATATTGTAATAATACGAGCGAAAACTCTGATAACGCTCTTCTACCAGCCTCGGTGTGCTGCTAAACATGCTTGTTGAAGCGCTCGCATTCCAGGGAGATGAGGCGCAAAAACATGTGTACTTAGATTTACAGGCACATTGCAGAGCCACATGGCGTAGTTTCTTTTTTTTTCTTTCTTGCCAAAAGGACCCTTGCACTCTGCGAAGTGCCAAGCGATTGTATAATGTATTTTCCCAGCCATGCTCTGCAGCAGCTTCTTTTACTTGGACGAAAGTTGAACAAGGGTCTTGTGCAGCTCTTTGATCTCGAGGAAATATTGAGTCCTTTTAGCACCTTATTAAAAGGTGAAAGCCAGTGCTTCATCTATTCTATATGTTCATAACAAACAGTAAATTGCTGGCTATAATCATTTTATTTTGAAAGCAGAAACTGAAGGCAAACAGTGAAGAACTTAGCAGCACAAACAACTGTTCCGAAGCGCTGCACACAGCCTCCTCTGTTTTGCAAGCTTTGTCCACAGCCTTGTTTACCGTCGGCATACTTTCTGCAGAACAAGGGGAAAAACACAAAGGTTTACGAAATCCATCCCGTTTGCTCAACTTGCGTTATAATCAGCGTGCCGAAGAACACAGAAGAACAAGCCGCGTAAAACTGCAATATTTACCATGATTTACTGCATCCAATTCGTCGGAGACGTCCACGCGGATCCTCTGCACAGCATTTTCCCAACTGGAATCCTCCTAAGACTCCCAACGACGCTTGACCGGCCGCCTGTGAGGCAACTGCCGAGGTGCCGGCTTCTTTTTGGCCAAGTAAGCCGGGAGACATTCAAATAATCGAGGTAAAGCGCCGGCCCTCAGCTTCACTCTTTCGCGCGGCAACCTCTTCTATAACGCATTCGTCTTCGCGAATAATGTCCTCGTTATAGAAACGTTTTTCGCATGTTCGAACGTTTGGTGAACTGAACGAGAATGCGCCCGTTTCTTTACGTGGTATCGCCCGCCTCCACTGCTCGCGGCTTTCGGGTTCCCTGGGGAACACAAACAACGATACTTTTTCAGCGGTTCCTATAGCCGGAGCGACAGTGCGGCACACAGCATGTCTTTGTCATCGTTCGTGAAGCTGCCGCTAACTATTTGTCGCATACGAAAATGGTCACAGGCACACACAGCACCGCACACACGCGATAAAGCGACGCAAAAAAAGCGAACACAGCACGCCGTCGCCGCGCTGGCCTTGACGAGCGCCTTGTTCGCCGGAGCGACCGTGCGGCACGCAGGACGTCTTCTGCATCGTTCGTCACGTTGCCGCTAAGTATTCGTCACGTTTGAATACGATAAGACGCACAGAAAGCACCGCACACACGCGATACAGCACGAGACACAAAAGCAAGCACACCACGCCGTCGCCTCGCCGACTGCTTCGACGAGTGCCGCGGGTGCCCCCCTAACACTGGTGGCGCCGCCCCGCGCTCAAAGTTGGCGGCACACAAAGCTCTCCCATAGAGTGACGGGGAAGTTTCGTGACCAGTAAAAAGTATTGAGGGACTATGGTAGTAGTGTGGGCTTCAGTCGGTCGAGGTGAACAGTCTCGCGCCAACAGCGGCGTCGGTCTGCGGATGATTGAACGGGCTCGACAACATAGTTGACCGGATATGCTTGACAAAGAACGTGGTAGGGGCCCTCATACTTAAGCAGTAGCTTTGTGGAAAGGCCAGGAGCAGAGGACGGAACGCGAATGCCACACCTATTATCCAGGCGAATATGACTGGGGAGGCAGGCTTGCGTCGTGGCGGTACTTCTGGCGTGCTTGGTCTTGTGCGGTTAAGGAACATGCGAGCTGCCTGCATTCCTCGGCATAGGTGGCGACTTCAGATAGAGTTGTGGACTCTAAAGCGTGCGGGCGGTACAGAAAAATGGTGTTCATAAATGAGGAATGTTCGTGGCCGTAAAGAAGAAAGAAGGAAGAAACTCCTGTCATAGACTGAGTAGCGCTATTGTAAGCGTACGTAACAAAGGGTAGTATGCGGTCCCAGTTGGTGTGGTCAGTGGAGACGTACATGGACATCATGTCGCCTAGTGCGCGTCTAAAGCGCTCAGTCATTCCGTTGGTTTGTGGATAGTATGCGCTGGTTGTCGGATGCACAACGTTGCATTCACGGTGGAGGGCTCGTACAGCTTTAGAGAGGAAAGTGCGTCCGCGGTCGCTGAGTAGGTCGCGAAGCGCGCCGTGCCGAAGAAGAAGTTTGTGAAGAAGTTTGTGAAGCAGCGCGGCAGTCTCAGCATAGCGTGTCAGATGATCAATATAGCAATGAATAGCACCCAGCGGTTCTCGTCTGGTGTGTACAGAAGGGGGCCGCTCAAAGCAATTCCGATGCGATCAAAAGGCCGGGAGGGACAAGGCAACGGCTGGAGTGGTTCAGTGGTTATACGTGATGGGCTCTCCAGGCGCTGACACTTGGAGCATTAACGCACGTATTGGACGACGAAGCGGTACATTCCACGCCAGTAGTACCGCAGCCGGAGGCGTGCATACGTTTTGAATACACCAGCGTGGCCGCATTGGGGATACGCGTGAAAGGAGGCACAGATATCGGCACATAGGTGACGAGGAATCACCAACAAACACTTGCGACCATCAGATAGATAGTTGCGGCGGTACAGGAGCCCATCGTGGCTGGTGAAATGTCGAGCTGTGCGCCGCAGCGAACGAGTGGCGGTACGTGGTGACGGCTTAGATAGGAACTCCAGTAAACAGACTATCCAAGGGCCCTGACGCTGCTCAGAAGGCATGTCAGCGTGTGTAAGGGCCGCAGGAACGTAGTTGGAAACAGACCCATTACCACAGTCATGGGGAAGGGGAGAGCGAGAAAGAGCGTCGGCATCTGAATATCTACGGCCTGCCCTGTAGACGATGCGGATGTCGTATTCTCGGAGACGTAATGCCCATCGAGCTAGACACCAGGTGGGTGCTTTAACGATGATAAGCTGAGAGCGGGGTGTTCAGTTACGGCATCAAATGGGCGGCCACATACGTAAGGTCTAAATTGTGTCTAAACGATGGCTAGACATTCATTCTCCGTGACCGAATAATTTTCTTGAGCTCTGGTGAGAGTGCGACTTGCGTAAAACACGACGTACTCGTCGAAGCCAGACTTGCGTTGAGCAAGATTAGCGCCAAGGCCGACTCCACTGGTGTCCGTGTGGATTTTGGTAGGGGCTTCTGGGCCAAAGTGACTGATAATCTGTGGCGATGTCAGTAGATGACGTAATTTCGCGAATCCGGCGTCGCAAGCGGAAGACCATGCCATGACACCTTTTCTGTCAGCAAGTAGGCGTGTTAAAGGGGCCATTACGGATGCGAAATTACCAACGAATCGCCGAAAATATGAGCATAGGCCTATGAAGCTCCGGAGTTCTTTCAGTGTCGATGGCTTGGGAAACTCGGCGACCGCGTGGAGCTTTGCAGGGTCGGGTAGAATGCCGTCTTTGCGGACAACATGCCATAAGATGGTGAGCTTCCGGGCGGCGAAACGACACTTCTCCAAATTTCAGTTGTAGGCCAGCCTGTGTGAAGCATTCCAGGACACTTGCGAGGCGCCGAAGCCACGTGTCGAAGTCCTTTGAAAAAACTACGACGTCGTCCAGACAACAAAGGCACGTGTTCCACTTTAGACCTCGAAGGATATCGTCCATAAGACGTTCGAAGCTGGCGGGGGCGTTGCAAAGGACAAACGGCATCACGTTGAACTCGTACAAGCCGTCAGGAGTTACGAGCGCAGTTTTGGGTGGTCACCTTCATGCTTAGGTACCTGCCACTACCCTGATCGAAGGTCCAGGAAGAAAAGAACTCCGCCCCTCGCAAACAGTCGAGAGCGTCGTCGATTCTGGGGAGCGGATAAACATCTTTGCGTGTTATCTTGTTAAGGCGCCTATAATCAACACAGAATCGGATGCTACCGTCCTTTTTCACAAGTACCACCGGGGAAGCCCAATGACGGTGGGACAGCTCTATGACGTCACGACTAAGCATATGAGTCACCTGGTCCTCAGTAACTCGGCGTTCAGCGTGAGAGACCCGTTATGAACGCTGACGCAGGAGTGCATGGCTGCCAGTGTCTATATGATGGACGATGACAGACGTTCGGCCCAAACTGGTTTGCTTGTAGTCGAAAGACGTCCGAAAGTGGTCGAGAAGCTTCAAGAGTTGGGTGCGTCGAGCAATAGGAAGGCGTGAATTAATTGATGGAACGAAGGCATCTAGGGAAGATGTGTTAGACGTGGTAACGAGATTAACGCTGGCTATCTGAAGGCTTGTTGTGCGATCGGACAGCTGGCTAGCGCAAACAAAATCAATCTCCTCAAGTCGCATTATACATTCTCCACGGAATAATGTGGCTACGACCGAAAGCGGGTTCGTGACATAAATGCTTGAGCAGGAGTTTTCGATTGTGACAAGTGCATAGAGGAGATGAAGTTCTTACGAGAAGTGAATACTTCGGACGGTGTGAACATGACAGACACTAGAGAGAGGATAGTCTTGTCCGTGTCCGCGGCGACGACGACGCCAGGAAAAGATGACTTGCCAAAAACGATGTTGGAGATCGCTGATAATTCTACTTCGGCACGGGCACAGTAAACAACGGCATTTTGTGTGGAAAGGAAGTCCCAGCCTAATATAACGTCGTGCGAGCAGTGTGGAAAGACGACGAATTCAACGACATACAAAACGTCCTGAATGAGTGGCCGAGCCGTGCACGTCACGGAAGGTTGTATGGGCGCGAAACACCAGAAACACCAGAAAGCGGAATCGTAATCTTTTTAACTTGCGGCACGTTGCTTCGCTCAACAGAGACACAGCAGCTGCAGTATCGACTAAGGCATGCACGGCAACACCTTCAATGAAGACAGTTATTTTGTTAAAAGGCTGAGAACGAGGTCTTGTAAATTTCGACAGAGGTGCACTTCTTGCCTCCGGAGCTACGATGGTCAGTTTTCCATTTGGACGGGCGAGGGACTACGAATCATTGGCGAAAGTGAACGTCGGCGCGGAGAGGGCGATCGACGTGCGTTGAAGGTGCGGCGGTTCGATGAAGAGGTGTGCGAAGTAGCGTGGGAGGGCATCGGCTGCGGTGGTTATGTAAGGCGTAGCTGTAGCTTGCTTCAACGGACCTGGACGGGCAACACGGCAGCGGCAGAAAAGCTCGACATGGCCGGGTAGACAACAGTAGTAACAGATTGGTCGGTTGTCCGTTGTGCGCCAAGGATTATAGGGAGGGCTGACAGGACGCCGATAAAGTGGAACGTGCGGACCTTCCGGCGCCTGCGTTAAGTAGAAGGCACTTGAGGAATGACCGCAGTCCGTGCCGTGTGGCAGCGCATGTGACTGCCTTCTCGCAACGTCACTGTAGGTCAAGGACGCGGATACAGGCGGCGGCCGGTGCGTGGGCGGAAGGGCTTCGGATACTTATAATAATAATAATATCTGGGGTTTAACGTCCCAAAACCACGATACGATTATGAGAGACGCCGTAGTGGAGGGCTCCGGAAACTTCGACCACCTGGGGTTCTTTAACGTGTACCTAAATCTAAGTACACGGTCCTCAGACATTTTCGCCTCCATCGAAAAGGCAGCCGCCGCGGCCGGGATTCGATCCCGCGACCTTCGAATCAGCAGTCGAGCGCCATAACCACTAGACCACCGTGGCGGGGCGGGTTCGGATACTTGCTGCTCAGTGTCTGTCGCAGCGACGAGGGGAACCCATGAGCATTGCTTGGGAGATAGGGTGCAAGAGACAATTGTCGCGCAATTTCTCAGATGAACTGCTTGATTTGTTGCGTTAATACCGTCGGGTGCCAACGGTGAGAGATGGCACCAACAGTGAGTGCTGACATATTGTTCGTGTCGAAACTAGGACGGCGTGTGGAAATGCGCCCCTTTTGCAACTCGTCGTAGCTCTGCCAGTGCTGAATGACGTCCGTGAATGTTTGAGGGTTTTTGGCCACAAGCATGTGGAACGCATCATCCTCGATGCCTTTCATGATATGCTTGACCTTGTCGGCTTGGGACATGACAGGATTGAAGCGGCGGCAGAGGCTTACACGTCCTCAATATAGGAAGTGAAACACTCTCGAGACAGTTGGGCGCGATCACGCAAGCGCTGTTCTGCGCGGAGCTTGCGCACTGTCGGTCGGCCAAATACATCTGCGAAAGTCGTCTTGAAAGAGGCCCAGGTGGTACTCTCAGCCTCGTGGTTGCTAAACCAGTGTTCCGTGACTCCTCTCAGGTAGAACTGGAGGCGGCCGAGTTTGTCGTTATTGTCCCACTTGTTGTTGACACTCACTCGTTCGTGCGACGAGAGCCAGTCTTCGACGTCCTGCTCACCAGTACCGCTGAAGATGACTGGGTCGCGCTCTCTTGGAATACCGGGACAGCGAGCAGCTTGAGGTGTGGCAGCATTCTGCTGTGCGACGCCTTCGGGCATTGTTCACGGGGAAGGTAGAGTTCGGTTACGGAGTGCAAAAGAGAGCCAGCACTATCCACCACTTGATGGTACGCGTTTAGCGTTGAGTCCGTGACGCGTTTATTACATGACTAGCACAGGTTAAGCGACCAGCAGTCCGAAACGGAGCAAGCACGAGCACCAACAATCGTCCTCGTCTTTCACTGGCACTCCTGTCTGCGCCCGATTTATTCTGCACTGTATTTATCTCACACGAAAAAAAAATAATAATATTTGGGGTTTAACGTCCGAAAACCGCGATATGATTATGAGAGGCGTGGTAGTGGAGGACTCCGGAAATTTCGACCACCTGAGGTTCTTTAACGTGCACCTAAATCTAAGTACACGGGCCTGAGACGTTTTCGCCTCCATCGAAAATGCAGCCGCCGCGGCCGGGATTCGATCCCGCGTTCTTCAGGTCAGCAGTCGAGCGCCATAACCACTAGACCGCCGTACGAAACAAAATTCTATGGTTGCCCCCCACCCCACTCGCGAACAATTTGGGACACCACTACTTCTAATTATATCGTGGGAACAACTCTAAGAGAGCGACATAAGCCTTAACCCAAATACGGGGAACACCATCCCTAGAGTCGTGCCGATCAGCGTTCTCGGTATGATCAAGCTTAACCTGTGCGTCCCAACGTGGGAGGATCCCACTGCGCGCTAGTCGGGCCCCTAGTATTTCGCCTCCATTGAAATGCGCCCGCAGCAGCCGGGATTCAATCCCACAACCTTCGGGTCAGCAGTATAGCACCCGTACGACTGGATGACCATGGCGGTTCGTTCACATAACTGCCTCGAGGGAACACATCATTCGTCGCACATTAGTATTAGTCTCATAATGTACATCAATATACTCTAGCTCTCAGTCCCTAGATATTGGCTCGTACCGCTGAAAGCCGTATGTCCCCGTGAGCACTTATCCACAGTGAAGGAAGGTTTGCTAACAATGCTCAATCTCCAACTTTTTAGCTTCTTATTTGTGCAGTGCACTAAGAAAATGTGACGTCATTTGAGCCTGTTATGACGAAAACTACACTCTCACGGTTATTAAATTCTTCGTAATTTACTGTCCACGGTCTTAACAGCAAACTTCGCGTACGGAGCACATAGCTCTAGGCCTAATCGTAGGCAGGGCTAGAGTAAATTACTACAGCTGTGGTACGCGGAACGTAAACAAGAATGACAGAAAATATGCCAAAGCGGGCGACGAAAACTGAAGTGTGCACTGTGCATTTCGCAAGTGCGAGGTTTTGTGCTGTCACTAATCCCGTTAATAGGGATGGATATCGCCGGGCAGACTCCAAGGGCGGACGTATCGGCCCCCCGAAACGTACCAAAAGCGCGGACAATTTAGAGTTGGTCCTTTTAGTGCGCCAGCGAACGCCGGTTTTGGTCCAAAGACTGAGTCAGAGCCAAGAGTCAATAACACAAAGAAAATATATACTCAGTTAAGACAGTACAAACATCACAAACACATGCACACTGGGCTGGTACCAGATACAATTTCATACAGGGTGTTGACACAACGGTAACTAAGCAAAGAGTTCACGCGCTACAAATGCAATCTCATGTATTAAAACCTAATCAAGAACAGGTATAGTCCTGAATATTTAACAGCGTATCCAGTCCACAATTCTTGGATGGAACTTGAATGCTTCTCTTCTAGAAAACACTCACGCAAAGTCCAGCGCTGATCGTGGTCGTTGCCTTCGTCAATGGTCCCGAATGTTTTTTCTTCCAGGAAACACTCACGAAACTTGTGACGGCTAACACGGCGTCGTCATCCGATTCTTCTAGACCGCACTACATCATAAACACGTCTTCTTTGGCTGGCGGAGCCACACTCAGCATGACTTCACCATCTCCGCACCGACTGACTTCTGGCCGTCAGTGCACGCTTATATCCCTTCTCTCACGGACTCCAGAAGCGTCGGGAGTGTTTTTCGGCGTGCAGCACAGCCAAAGCTAGGGAAAGGGCGAGATGTTTCTCGTCAATTCCGCTCGCGGTGGCGTCACTAGGCGTCGCGTCATGCCTTCCTTCTCTATGGTTCCAGACTATGCCAGCGTTTTATTGGAGGATGTTGGTTGGGGTGAGGAGGCGCACTCGTGGCGTATTTTGATACTTGTTTTTTTTTTGTTGCGCTTGCTTGCTGAACGAGCGGTTGGCGCGGTGTGTTCCCGCGGTCGTCTGAAAGCGGCCACGCGCACGTCTTATTGACGCGCTCGTTTGTGAGACTGCCCTTCAGTTCAAGAATATTATCACATAATATTGAAACAACACAAATGAGCGGGTACATACACAACCAGAAATGTCCCATTGGAAGTCTCCATAACTGAGTTCATGACACAATGCGCGTCACATTCAGAATAGAATTCTTACAATTCATATTGTGATTCGATTTCCCGACACATGAAAGATAACACAAGTCCACAAGTACAACGTACCATCACAAATTTCATACAAAACAATCCAAACGCACAACGCTATGTATTTACAACTCTTATACAATTACATCATTAGCATTGTACACATGATGTCGCCACCGACACTTGGGCTCACTAGCCATGCACACTTGACACAGGGTATAATAATTCAAACTCAAAACACTTCGAACACAATGAAGTCCAGCATCCTATCCTGTATATAAAGTGTTGCGTTTGCGCTCCTTATTTTGGTGCTCGCTCGCTCTTTTTGTTTCCCTTCTTTTTTCTCCTGCGAGCCGTCTCAAGCGACGGTGTCGGAGGAGGCGTCTCTGCCGTCGTTGACACATTTGACGCCGCCAAGGCGTCATAGCGTTCGTTAGAACGTTCTCGTTGTTTCCTCAGCTTCTTCTCGCCGTGGTGTTGCGCCAGGGCGACCGACCTTCTCATCTTTTCAGCCACAGATGATGGTGGCCGCTCAGTTGCAACTTTACCTGCACGGCACGTATTCCTGTATGGTACAGTGACCGTTGGTGCCCCCTCATTGGCATTCTGTGACCCCTGGGTCTCAACTTGAGCTCGGGCGACATCTTTCACAGGATTCTCTTCCGCTGTTTCTTCTTTTCGCAGTTCCCGAACAAATGAGGGCTCCATCTTTGGGCATTCTCCCAAAGGTTCCGGATCGTCCTGCCCTCGCGGTCCGCCGAAGTTTCCAATGACGAGGTCGCACAGGGGGCATTCATGCACAGGGCTGTAACTATCACGCTGAAGTAAGGGGTCTAAACCTCAACCTTGGCTTTAGGAAGCATTCCATTCGAATTATCAAGCAGGCAAACCGGGTTGGTATTGCCTCGGACCAATTCGTTTCGCACGATAACAGTGCAGCATCCACTATCTTTTAGTACCGTGACTTCCTTTCCAACAACTTTCCCCTGAAGTGTCGGCATTCCTTTCGTTGTGCCTGTTGGCCGTGTTGTCATCACAGCACTAGCAATTTGAACCTTCTTCCCGCTCTTCAACTCGACAAGTTCGCTGTTGGTCTCTACTGCTAGCTCTTTTGGCGGGGCATACACACAGACGCTTTGTCGGCTTTACTCGCGTCGTTTCGACAGGCGTCTGCCTTGTGCCCAGTTTGTCCACATTTGAAGCATTCCGTTAAACTGGGACGTGAAAAGTTGGTCCGACAACTGTTAGCGCGAGGGCCCACTCGGTTACACAAAAAGCATCGCGGAACACACTCCTGTGTATGCTCCTTTTCGTCAGGTGACGATTTCTTCGATTATTCGGGACACTCAGGACTTTTTAACTTTGGCCAAATTCGTGCCACCTTGCGCTTCCAAGAATTGATCAGCCAATTCAAGCATGTCCTCAAGTAATTTGGCATTCCTCTCTTTTAGATACATCGACAGGCTGGGGTAGCAAATGGCGAGAAATTGTTCTTTGTTTAAGAAGCTCTCTAAGCTCACCGTACTCATGTGGCGTGTCTGAAAGTTCGATGCAGCTGTCAAAATAATGGCTGAATCGCGCAGCATACTGCGTTGCCGTCTCGCGATCAGCTGGCTTTCCAGTACGAAACCGATCTCGAAGCCTTCCATCGTGAACATAAACCGTTTCAGGAAAGCAGCTTTCACATTTGTGTAATACGCTTCATCGGTAGGCGTGTGCCTACCGTACACACTGAGCCATTCGCCACCCAGAGAAGTGCTCAAAGCAGTTTCCCATTGCTGCTCCGGCCAACTCTGGCTTTTAGCAATCGTCTCAAACTTGTGCAAGCACGTATCAAACTCATCCTTCATCTCATCAAAAGCCACGAGCAGTTTGCTTGGGTTCAAACGGAAACTATGGTCATCCCTTTCACTGCTCTCGACTGGCTGGACACGGCGTTGTCATCCGATTCTTCCAGATGGACGATCGACTGACCGCACAACATTATAAGCACGTCTTCATTGGCTGGCGGAGCCACACTCAGCATAACTTCACCATCTGCGGACCGACTGACTCCTGGTTGTCGGTGCACGCTTAATTCCTTCTCCCCCGTGTTCCAGAAGCGTCGGGAGCGTTCTTCGGCGTGCAGCACACACAAAGCTAGGGAAAGGGCGAGTTCTCGTCACTTCCGCTCGCTGTGGCGTCACTCGGCATCGCCTCATGCTTTTCTTCGAGATTGTTCCAGACTTTGCCGGGCGTTTGATCGGAGACTGTCGGTAGGGGTGAGGAGGCGCGCTCGTGGCGTCCTTTGATACTTGTTTTTTTGTTGTTGTTGTTGCGCGCGCTTGCTCAGTGAGCGGCTGGCGCCGTGGGTTCCCGCGGTCGTCTGAAAGCGGCCGCGCGCGCGTCTTATAGACGCGCTCGTTTGTAGCATCTACATATGCATGACTAAGTGCTTAGCAAGTCACTGCGAGCGCCACACACATCTTTGGTTAAGCTATGTTTAACTGTAGAACGTGCAACATAGACGGTCTCATCTTGGGCAGCACATAACAAACAAATCAACTATCTATCTTCCGTGAGAGGGTCGCGATCAAGGAGAGACTGAAATCTACGTTTCTAAACAGAAAATGAAAAGACGAGCCGCCGAAATTCATTATCACATGAAGAAAAGAAACTCTTTGAAGTGTGGCGTAGCGGTAATGCGACGGAATCCGATGTGATATAGTACGGTTGGTGGGCTTGAATCCCGCACGCTCATTGCTGTAGGGGCGAAACACCGCAGGGTCTCGGCGTGTCGGCGTGCATCATAGTCTGCTGTAGTAACGGTCCCTTTGCTTGAGCGCAAGAGATGGACCGAAGTTATAAGAACTTGACGATATATTCGGTCCACGTTTTACGTGCGCGTATAAGCTTTGTGCTTCAACATGAATCTTCACCAACTGGCCCATCTCACCGTCTTGTTGGCATGTATCAAGTTAAATAGACGACAACGAGAGCGCCAAGACGTAGACAGCGATAGATAGATAGATAGATAGATAGATAGATAGATAGATAGATAGATAGATAGATAGATAGATAGATAGATAGATAGATAGATAGATAGATAGATAGATAGATAGATAGATAGATAGATAGATAGATAGATAGCGGCGGTCGAAGTGCTTTTGGTTCGATGAAAAATGCTTGCCACTTAAAATCACGGCTCGTGCTGAAATCGAACCCAGGCATTCAGCATGGCTGAATGTGTACCACACAGCCGTGCTGACGCTTCAAACTCATCCGTAAAAGGACCATGTACAATCATTATGTCTAGCCAACGTCCATTGCGGTTGCAGGGTTGACAATTTCACACTGCGTGGTTGGCATTGACTCCTCAAGCTATTGACAAGCATTGTTCGAATACGCCGACGACCGCTACTTAGATACGCACGTCATCGAACCATGGCGTGCATTTCGTTGGGGTCATCTTTAACGCGAGTAACGGTGATACGTCGGACCATGAGCTACCCGTTACACGCCAGCGTGATCGATGTGCCTGGCCACGGCATGCGAAGAACTACTATTTTCACCCAAAGACGTCGACGCACCTCGTAACGCTTGACTCCAAGCAAAAAATCCGGCATAGGCTTCTACTTATAATAATATTAATAACTTCTTTATTTCCATCAACGATGGAGGAGACTGCGGGTAAAAGTTGCTTGAAACACAAGCAACTTGACAGAGGCCCACAGCCACCTCTACAATGCAGGCAGCGATGGCACAGTTTCACAAAATAAAAGAAAATCATATAGAACACAATATTCAGAATACAAATATATCCAAAAAATTAAACAATTTCATACAAAACAAACAACAAAAAAACAGCCACAACAGTAAAAAAGAATGAAGAAAGCAATATTTTTCTCCTATTTACTATGTGAGCATGGATTGATGAAATGTTCGCGCAGTGTTCGTGCAGAAGTTCTCTGCAAATCAATTTTGTAATTTATGAAATGAATTTAAAAGGGTTGGTAGCGTAGTATGATATTCGCTGCATAGAATAATTTGCCCGCGCAGTGACCACCTTCCACTGTTCTCTGTGACGAGTGCCATATGAATGAGTGTTTTTAGCAAGATTAGATAACTCATGGAAAATCTTTAAGTTTTCCTTTATTTCTCGTTTAAACGCTAGACTTAACTTATTCATTGTAAAGGTTAAACACCGGATGATATTTCCTTTCAAAAATAAATCTGAGGTATGGGAATTATAGGGTACATTGAAAAGTGCTCGTAGAAACTTTTTCTGCAGTATATGAAGTCTTTCCAGATTGGTATATGTGG
>NC_051179.1:138048794-138138151 GCF_013339695.2 Rhipicephalus sanguineus | reverse complement strand
ATATACTGACATCAGCATATATGCTGGTTTAGCAGCGTGTTAGCTACTTGTTTGGCTGTTTTTATGTGCTCCAGACTACTGGGCGGGCAGCACATTCGCGCATTGGCTGACACCGCAGAAAAGCTTAGAAACAATGAGCATTTTTCAAAATTACTTGTTATGTTACTTGCTAATAATAAGACAATAGGCTGCTAAAGGCGCCAAAATTGAAGTTCAAGGTAGCCAGACAGTAGCCATGGCGCCAACCTTAAATTTTCTTCGCCAGATGGGATCAAGAAAGCCCGCCTTGCGCAACGCAGCCACCAACGCCAACCCTGACGTAAAAGTCGAACGGAAGCTCGGATTAACAGACTGAACTCTACTTTAACATGTCTGAGCGGCCACCTCCATTGGGGAGCGGTTGTTAAGGTTTTTACCTTTGCTTCCCCGGCATTCTCTCCGAAACACAGCGGGGGACAAAGCCTCTTCTTTTCTACTTCTGTCCTCGCACTACGCAGCCACGGGTTGCGAAGTAGTACGCAGCAGACACATAATCACGCCGAAACTGAAACACTCCTCCCGCATTAGTGGGCTACCTTCTAGGGAGCCAGTTCGTGATCCAAAAAATGTATGGACTCTGCGAGCGTGTTGACCCTCTTAGTTGTGGGCCGGGACTATCCTTAGGGGAGTCTTTACCCTGTGGCACGGGTTGCTCCTTGTTATACGTTGAAGTAACCATGACACAGCTGTTTGGAAGACATTGTAGGAAGACGAAGCTTTGTGGCGCCTTCGGCGTCATTGCTGTGGTTAGCTTCCTGCACATCAGTCGACGTGGGTGGCTGCTGTTAGAGGCTATGCGGGCGGATGGTGCTGTTGTTACCGCTTGCCAGGACATGGTCTCAGTGCTTGTTGCAGAGGGCTCCATTGCCAAGTTGTGTTTTAGTGAACGACGAGAAAATCAAAACCATGTAAACCCCATTCGATCGTTTCTTGCGAACACACGCTCCCTAGTCGTGGCAAAAGTTTTCCTCACTAAAGCGTTGAATTTTCCTCACTAAGCAGACGGCGGTCCGTCGCCGTGGCACATGATTTTTCCTCGCTGATGCGTTCACGAGCAGCTTTCGGCAGTTGCTTGTATTCTATTTCTGTGTGCATGTTTGAGCGTAATAGATCGATCACTGTCTGCATCCGTCGACCTATTAGAAGCTCCGATGAGGTGGTCTGCGTGAGTATATGGATCGCTGTCCTTTGTGCCACGAGACTTTTGTCGATATTTGTTTGAAATCCTCCTGCTGTCACTTTCCTAAGCTTGACAACTACGCGTTCCGCGGCGCCGTTAGATGCCGGATGCTAAAGAGGAACCAGAATGCTACAAATGGTGTTTCGTCGCAAGAACTCGGTGTATACATCTCGTTAGTAAAGCCTGGTTTGTCGTCAGAAACATTGACGCTACGGATTCCGTTAGTGCGAACTAGATTCAAAAGCATCGAATGCTCGTCACCGATGTTAGGATATTAACGGGAACTACTTTCGCCCACTTTGAATAGGCATCGACCAACACTAAAAAGTAATGGTCTTTAAATGAGCCGCCACCCCGCCACGGTGGTCTAGTGGTTATGGCGCTCGACTGCTGACCCGAAGGTCGCGGCATCGAATCCCGGCCGCGGCAGCTGCATTTTCGATGGAGGCGAAAATGTTTGAGGCCCGGGTGCTTAGATTTAGGTGCACGTTGAAGAACCCCAGGTGGTTGAAATTTCCGGAGCCCTCCGCTACGGCGTCTCTCATAATCCTATCGTGGTTTTGGGACGTTCAACACCAGATATTAATATTATTTAAATGAGCCGCCATAATGAACCTGCAGTCGTCACCGCGGCTTCTTGCAGAATGGG
This sequence comes from Rhipicephalus sanguineus, assembly GCF_013339695.2. Taxonomy (NCBI): domain Eukaryota; kingdom Metazoa; phylum Arthropoda; class Arachnida; order Ixodida; family Ixodidae; genus Rhipicephalus; species Rhipicephalus sanguineus. The sequence goes on along the minus strand of NC_051179.1, from coordinate 138,136,283 downwards.
CACGGAGTCAAACAAAATTTTCTTCCCATGCGTCGATTTCTTCGCCAAGGCTTGCCGGTGCTCACTTTTGACGCTACGTTATCATCGAGGCCATCCCACCTGATATGACTTCCTGCAGCACATTTGATTTTTTCGATGCCAAGGTGGGTTTCGTGCAGCAGGTTGAGGGCGTTAGAAAGTAGCGTGGTAGGTATCACCAGCTATGCTTCCAGAAAATACAGCTATTATGCAACAGAAGAGGAGTATACGGCCCCACATATAGGCACCACCCTCTCCTTCAGTACATTTAATAAACAATGCAGCCATCATGGGCGCTAAATTCTGTGGTGTTTTCGTGAAACACGGACCGTTCTTTTGGGCGGTGAGCCTGACCTCCGGTGACCAAGTTTTTGTATATGTGCAATAATCCCGTGTCGCCTGAAATAGCCTAGGCTATTGCGAATGACCAGATTATGATCATTCAAGCATAAAGATATCCGCCGCCCTCGGCACATCAAAAAGAACTACCGGCACCGCCAAGCCGTTGAGGAAGTTAACAGAGGCCGAGACAAGCTTGTACTTATATGTTCGGGTTGACTTTTCGCACAGCATCATTCTCGGCTAGGATCTCTCCGGAATGGACGTCTCTTAACTAATAAAGCCCGACAAAGAGTTATGGTCAGCGAGGATAGCTGGCCCTGCAAGTATCGATCGTACTTCGAAACTGAGGCAAGTGCTTCCTTCTCCAACGAACAAACTTAAGGTTTTTGCTGCGGCAATGACGCTTCTCGAAGCAAAGGAAAGAAGGTGTTCTTCTGTTTCAACTCGCTGCGCTTGTGACGGCTGCAAGGCCGCTGATGACGCATTACTGATAAGAACAATTCGCTTGAGCAAGTCAGAGGGCAGTAACATCGGGCAACCTAAGAATCTTTCCATTAAAAATTCAGGCGCACTCGCCCTATAGGGTAAACGGGAGCAAGCGAAGATAGGCGTCGGCGTGCCTGACCTACTGCTTTTCTTTCTTTCTTTTTTCTTTATTTCTTTCTTTCTTTATTTCCCTTCAATTGTGCAATGTTCCCTACTAACGTAAGCCTTCAATTTTATTACAGGCAGCAACTATCCCCGGAATGCTGTTTTCGCGAGGAATTGGCACAGCGTCTCTGATCTTCTTTCCAGCGGGCCCGTAGAACGGCCGATGGAATGAACCATTACGCGATCTTGCAAACGAGAGTTAGGAATTCAAGTTTCTCGAAGACTAAATTTTCCTGAAATCTGCCATTCCTGATATCGAGCTTACGCATTGTCACCAGATCGCTTTCAGTCCGCCAAAGAGACACATTTCAAAAAACCGCCCACTACTGCTTGCCCACTACTGTTTTAACACAAAATTGTTTTATGCCGGGGTCGACCAAGACTTCACTGACATTGTTTCCGTCACGGCAGTGACGTCATTGAAATGCACAGGCACGGAGAAGACAAAAAGATAGAAACAATGTCGTTGACCTGCCTGGGATTCGAACCCACGACTCTTGGTCCGCGACGATAGGCGGTGAGCGCTCGACCCACTGAGCTACCAACGCTCATGCCTGAGGCTTCAAAAACGCGCCTAATATCTCACACCGTCTACCTTTCAAAGTAAGTTTGGTTCGCATGGGGAGGGGGGGGGGTCGCCGTTGCGGATCGGTGAAGTACTGCATCATGGCGCTAATGAGCGCCGACAGGGAGTGCTTCGGTAGTTTCTGCTTTCGAGCTGCGAGTGGGGCCTTCCCGCTTTCACGGTTGAAGCTACGAGCTCCGTCTCTCCCGTTCCTGAAGCGCTGTGTGCTGTAAGCATGAGCACAGGCGTAGGTTACACATTTACTGGGGAGCGCACACATTTGAGTTTCTCTCCTGAAGTGCCGACGCTTTGAATGAGTGCATATCAAGTAAAAGTGTTAAGTGCTTGTTGATGCCACCTTTGCGCGGAATTTAGCACATGCTGTTTCCAGGTGTATGTTTACTACTGCAGCTACAACAACGGTTAAATCATGATCTTTGGCGCTAGACGTCGGGATGTAGATGTGCCACTAGGCGTCAACATGGGTGCATGCACGTCGAACGGTCCTATAAGCTGCAAAACACCAACAGACCTTCTGCAAGCTCTCATACATCATTGCACAATAAATAATCAGCTATACTCCTGTGGAGACACGGTTCCCTTTCGTGTTATACAGATTCCTATATCGTAGCGAATAACCATGTTTTTTCTTCGAAATCCAGGCCTCCTCTTTTTCTCTTCGTTTCCTCGTGTTCTGCGTGGGTTGTGCACACGTCGGGTGCTGTGCAGGACGGCTTGAGTTTAGTGAAACTCGGAATCTCTCCGAGCTGTGGTGACACCCCCTTTTGAACGAACTAATAGTACGAAAACGTCCAATCCAGCCCTCAGCACGTGCGGCGTTCCATTGGTTACAATGAAACGCGGCGTCACGTCAAGGGTGATCGACAAAGTGGGTGGCGTCTTCAAACCAGCGGCATCTTCTTTCACTTATTTGTCGCTCCACTGCGTGCAGAGGTGCAGCCACATAAGAAATGTGTCAGAAATTGGTAGTAGTAATATTTTTAGAGGTACGGGCTGTGTAAGTTCATTTCAAGCATTTTCGAGCATCACGTGCGGCCTGCTGATTAGCTAATTACATAGGCGCTAGACGAAGCTAATTGAACCAAGACATGCTATGACCAAGACAATTAAGCCAAGCCATGCTAAGAGCGAGCTTATTAAGCCACGTCTTGCTAAGAACACGCCCATTAAGGCGACGTTAATTAAGGCCACGCTAACGAAGTCTTATCATACTAAGGCCGAGGTGATTAAGATCATGCCAATTAAGGCACGCTAATGACCACCAAGCTAATAAAGACCTTACTAAATGAGATAGTGCTAGTCAAGACTACGCTAATTAGCTGCAGACTGAATAAAACCTTGCTAATTAAGCCTGAGATAATTAAGGTCACCATAATAAAAGATAATACTAATTCAGACAATTATCCTCAATATCATCTTAATTAGTACCAACTAATTAGGAGGAAGGTAATAACACCATAAAATTCATAGCGAGCTCACGCCGTCGTCACTCCGAAGCAGACCGAGCAGACTGAGTTGATTTCAGCCATGTGAAAAGATGGAAGAAACTGCTAATTAGCGTCCACCGCATGAAACACTTGGCAGTCACTCTGGCACTCACGAGTTGAACTGGGGCCTTCTTAATATCGACGAGTTTGAAGCCGAGCTCGCTTGCCAAGTAGTTTTGGTTGACAGGCGCCCACGGCAAGGATCGGGCCCATCCACCACGTTTGCTCTTGCCGAGGCGCTGTACTCACGTCACAACGCCAGCTAGCGGCACGATTCAGCTATGAGCTGCGATGTGACTTCATATTATTTGACGTAACATAATATTCGACGTATTATTCGATTGAAGTGAAAGAAGCCGTACGAGAGTGCTTCGTGTGCGCCCTTGTTGCCTTCGAGTGGAAATTTCTGTGCTCCGGGGGGAACGAAAGAACTTGTTCTAAAGAAGATAACCGCCCACGAAAACGCCTGTGGGATGTACGATGTTCAGTTGCCAAAAAGATAGTGCGACAATCACACTGGCGTTGCTCTACTGTTGAAATGTTGGCTGAGTGGCGGCACTGACGCGTTCGCAGGCGTTGTTTCTTTGAAAATCGCCACAAACGCCGCACGGAGCAAACTCGGAGCTCGGAGCAAACTCGTGCACACGAGAAGTTCGGGCCACCCTGCATAGCACCTCTGCAATGACCTGCCTCGTGCAGACACGTTTTCAGTGCAGCAGTTCTACTTTGCTTCGCAAGTATGCCTCAATCAATTGGGAACCTATGCTGCCCGAATTGGGAGGGCACACGAATTCGTCTACGCGCGTAGTTTGAAACCCTCTTGTGTCAATACTGGCGGGGTTTTTACGCGACAAATGTATGATACGATTATGATGCAGGCCGTAGTGGGGGAATCCGTATTGCGTTCTACCACCCTGGGTTCTTCAACGTGCACCTAGTTCTAAGCACACAAGTGTTGTTTCGATTTCACCCCCATCGAAACGCATCCGCCGTGGGCGAGGATCGAACCCGCGCATTTCTGCCAAGCAGTGCGACACCTTACGCGTAGAAAATTTATTTAGCATAATTTATTATTTATTGAGTGCACGCCAGCTGTGGGTAAGGAGGGTTTTTGTGTGGTCGTATCACGTGTTTTTTCCGCGGCGGTGGGTTTTTCGGAACACCGCACAACCAGCTTCACAAGTCAGCCAATAGAAGTAAGAATGGCAGACTGGGCTTGTTGGTTTAACATATTTGAAGTTTTAAGGCGCGAATAAGACACGGACGAAGAATAGGAACACACCACACGGAGCACCAGTAGAAGCTTCGCTTGAAATATTCGGCAGATCACAGACAATGTGCGAATCGATTTAATAAGAAACAGTTAACTAGGAGCTCTCTACCAAAGTGTAAGACAAAATACCATCCGCGGCAGCTTAATACGTATGTTGTCGCACTGTTAAGCTGAAGGGCGTGGGTTTTATTCCCGGCCACGGCGGATGCATTTCCATGGGGGCGAAATTGAAAGAAGACTTCTTCGCTTAATATTAGGTGACTTTAAACAACCCTGGGTGGCTCAACTCAATCCCGTGTCCCACACTACGCCCTGCCTCATAATCGTATCGTGCTTTTGCCACGTAAAACCACCGCAAATATTGACATAAGATGGTTTCTTCTAGGTCATCGAAATCAACTAAACTTTTTTCTTCTTATAATTTCTGGCATGTGTACATGTGCATTTTAACCGACGTCACAGCCGTGGCGTAAATAATGTCAGTGAAGTCTTGGCGGGCCGCAGCACACAACAATTTCGTGTTAAAAGAAGAATTTCGTTTCAGCTATCTTCATCTCGGGCGTAAGTTCGTTCAACCTACTTTAGTTCATTAACTGTAGATTTGAACTGCGCGTTGCAATTACAATAATAATAATGAAACATCACCGTATATAATGCAGTCTGTTTAATCATCGCGATGGCGTGAGAGAACTAAAACTCTATTTTGCAGAAATACACTCATAACGAATCTCATTATACAATAATTATTCGTTGATATGTAATCGCAGCAGAAGCGTAGGGAGAAATTTCATCGGGGGGGGGGGGGGGAGGAATAACCGTCGTTTTTGTATGTTCGTGCATGCGTTTTATGTGTGCATGTATATATATACACATGTAAACCGAAAAATTTTCGGGGGAGGGTTGAACCCCCCTGACTACGCCCCTGAATCGCTGTTTCGTTATTGCCGATCTTTTCAGAATTGCACGCAGCAGGAGCATGAACGTCCGAAAGGATGTCCACGAGGCTGCCAATGTGTCCTTGACAGATCAAATATCTTTCCGAAAGAAGGTTTCTGCAATCCAGCTGCTGTAGGAAGCTCCGGAAGGCAATCTCGTCGGTGAAGTTATATTAAAAACCCAAATGATCTTACTCTTGAAATCACTTCTCAGGAATTATGCCTGCCCTAGTGGCAATGCATTCATTCTCCTGTGTTAGCATGAGGCTCGGCAATTCGAGTGCACTGCATAACTATCACGCGAAATACCAGATGTTAAGTTAAATAATTCCCAATACTCACTTTAAAAATACGGAAATTTTTACTTTCACCTTTTTTCGCCTCTGGGAATACTAGCGAAATCTTCAATACACCATTAGCCTATTTTTCGTTGGGTTACACTCACACCAAATTGTGAATTATAAGGGTTTTTTTTTATCTCGTCGCGACGACAAAGAAAAAGGAGACATTTTTTTTTTTTAATTTTGAATTTTCTAGCTTTCTTTCTTTCCCTAGAATCTCTATGTTTTCGAAAATTCTTATGTTTTCTTTGACATCACACAGATTCCCATTGACCAGATATTTTTTTTCATTTCTGTAAGTGGAAAACGTTGGTGTTGCTATGTAATTACCGCAGTCAGCGGAATTTTGTGAATTTTTTCCAACCACTATATACAGAAGCCACTTCCTTCACAGTGAGACGCGACGTGACATGGAAATTCATTGACATGCGTGCTTACAGCACACGTTTAGCTTATTGATTTTTGATACCACCATGATAAAATACAACAAGACACTCAAACTTCTTTTTCTCCAGCTTGTCCAATTCCATGCGTCCCTTACCGCACAGGCTGCAATGATTAGCCACGAACTCGCCCAGTTGCCCATTTTGCTTAATTTGCTACCCAGTACTGAAGAAGTCGGTTTTGCTACTCTTCCACATTGCAGCTATTGCTATCTCTTTTTTTATGAATGAATAGCTAAGTTTCCCCACCTCACAGTTACTAAAGCGTGTTATTTCCACTTTAAACGTTGCTTGCTTGTTTTGACTGTCCACTACTCATTGCTTCCATTCGCGTTGAATGTTGGCGATTCTGAAGGTGAACCCCACCAGTTCCTCAAACATCCTTGAAGCTGCAGCTGTGCCCCAACTCGCTTTCTCAATCATTTTAGATGAATAGTTCTGCTTCTCCAGTTAGAAACCCAGAAAAAGCTTGATTCCGTGATTCTGATCTTCAAGTATAGCAATGGTCTGGCCAGCATCTCAGCGCGTTGATCGCCTGCTTCATTCCACACTCCTCACGCGACGCCGGCCAAAGAACTTAAGCGAATCGCTAGCGCGACACTTTTGCGAAACCGAACAGCGGCTCAAGGGCGGGACTTCGTACCACCACGCCCAGAGGCGTTGGCTACATCCAAGTTCAGTGCGCGTTCACGAATAGCCACCTAAAAAAGATCCGGCAGATCCCACGGATTGTGGGAATCGGTTTCATGCGAAGCAAGCAGCGAGTAGCCGTCTATGCTGCATTTTTTTTTACTCTGAACGAACGGTTACCAAGTAGATCGACGTATTTTTGTAAATGGAGTAGCTGTGTGCGCATCGTAGGCTTACCACACACGTCGATTACAATGGCGTTTAAAGGGTAACTTATTGTCTGACGCAACTTCAGCACTCACGTTACAGCACAGGCGCCAGTTTTATTGAAACTAAGTGCATGGTACAATGGGATGATTGATAAGTGCGGCAAGTTGGGCAGGTTGGTAAAGTTGCATTACTTCGACTGGGTAGCGCAAAAACACGGAACAAAAGATAGAGACGTAGACAGCACAAGCGCTAACTTCAAACCACGTTTATTTTGGAACACGCAAGAATATATACACCACAACGTACGTGGGCCAGACTGGCCGCTGCCTGAACATCCGTCTGCGCGAGCACCACAGCTCCTTAAAATGTGCTCCGTCGTCAAATCTGGCCTTGCATTGCCGTCAGTGTGGTTGCGATCCGCAGTTTGAACTAACCTCCGTTTTATTCCGTCACAAGGTACAATTAACTCGTGAGATAACTGAGGCTTGCATCATCCAGAGGCAAGGCACCTCGTGCGTAAGCCAGCCGTCTGTACATCTACACGATAAGGAACTATCATTCCTTAGTTTAGCGTCCTAATATCGCGTCAGTACCTGATGTCGCGAGTGGAATCGAAAAGAGTGTATGAAATTTTTGTTTTTCTAAATGAGTGAATCATTTGTTGTTTTTTGAGGTGTGTTCGCCGTCCGACGCATGTGGTACTCTGCGCAGTAGTACGAATAGTTTTTCTTGTTAGTCTAAAGAGTTGTCGTATCATGAGCCGATAGTTGAGATCGTTGTGATTAGTGGTGTATATATTCTTGCGTGTTCCAAAATAAACGTGGTTTGAAGTTAGCGCTTGTGCTGTCTACGTCTCTATCTTTTGTTCCGTGTTTTTGCGCTACCCAGTCGAAGTAATGGGATGATGTCGATATCATTCATTAGCGTATTGCTCCGAGGTCGAGCACCGGTTGAATGTAGCTTACTGATTCATATGAGCACGTATGTAATGCTTATTAGACTGTTGTTAAAGCGGAGCTCACACTGGAACGACAATTGACGTTAACCTGACATGACGCCTGTATCACTGGAGTACACATGCAATTCTTATTATCTTGTTTAAAAATATAGAGCCAGCACTGCAACCACAATTGACGATGCGCCGATATGACGCCCGCATACAATCTTTTTCCAAAGCAGTTTCATGACCTGGCGTGGCTCTCTGGTAGAATACTTGACTGCCGCGCACAATGACTGAGTTGGATTCCTTCTGGCATCCTGATTTTAATTCTTTCCACAGAAAAGAAAGTTATTATTCTCATACAGGTGTCAGACGGTCTCGCCAAATTGGTAGGATACCGTGAAATTGGCTACGCCACTGGAGATACTACTGCCGTTACAACCCTAGTCCGCAGAGACCACACTATTATACAACACGATACTACATTTAGGCACATCAATAACATCATTATTCAACTAATCCAACATTGCAAAAGGCACGCTAGCCTATTCATGCTTAACACATATAGCAACCCTAAACACAAAAAACACAGATTTCACGTACTCTATACGAGCGCTCTCAACATCGCCGGTTCCAACTCCATCATAACAGGCCGTGACTTTCATATGCAGCTTTTCTCGACACCGGTAGCTTAGTTCGCGTCAATGGGACCACGTGGCGTAGCGACCTTAAAGAATTAAAAAGTCCCGCCATGACATATGCAGTGATGCGACACTAAATAAAAGAGAACCAAAAAGAAACAGTACACACGCCCTGAGAATGTTGCTTCACCTCAGTACGCAGAAAAGAGAGCGCTGTGCGTCGGCGGTATCTCGAAGTTGACGACTGGCAGTGAATTGACAATTTTTCTATTCATATACTGCAGTAGTAAGGAAAGCCGATCTATAGTTCATACGAATGCATTGTGGATAAGTGCAAGAAACACACAGGGACACAGGCAAGAGAGACTACACAGGTGTTTGTATGTATAAATGTTGTCTTTCTGAAAAAATAAACATCAGTTGAAACTATTAGCGTCTGCGCCGTCTATCTTGCCTGTGTCCCTGTGTGTTTCTTGGGATATTCCGAATACATATACTGCGCCAGACAACTCGCAGCATTCCGCACAAGATGCCTGCCGTGATAACTGCACCTGCGATGCATCCAGTAAACTGTTTTTATTTGGGCTTATTGCTTGGCTTCTACGCTGCTGTAGCGTCGCATATTGCAGCAGCGTGCTGCTTTCCGAGTTCTTTTGCAGAGCTGGTATGAAGCATAATGTGCGAGTATGAACAAGGTATTTTTGGGGTATAGGTTAGCAAAGTTCCTTTCGAAGACCACTAAGGCATTTGCGTGTTGCATTACCTCAGAGTAGAAACAAATAAATTAAAGAACGCTAGGAATTTGTGTACAAAACCGAATTGCTAATACTAATGCTACAACGTGCAGTATCGGGAAACGCTTTTTCATTTCCGGTATTTAGCACTTTTGGGACGAAGAACATTGTAGCCACTTGTAGGACGGCCATCGAATTTCCTGGCACAAAGAGCATGTAATGGGCACAATGCTGACTTTTATATCTCGAGATGACCGGAGGAACACTTATTGGCTTACTAGTGCGGTGTCAACTTTAATGCTCGATTTGAATCATGAAATATCAGTGCACCTTTGTAATCGTATTTTCCAATGAGATCTCATTAATTTTTAAGTTTTCGATCTGTCTTTTTACAAAGTCCGTAGAGCGGAATAAAGTAGCTTATAATACATTGAATACTTCGCATTTATTCCTGAGAAAGGAACCTGACTTTGCTTCTTTATTAAGTATTTGACCCGAAGCCCGCGGTGGTAGTATTTCGATGAAGGCAATATGCTGGATGTCCATGTGCTTAGTTTTAGGTCCACGTTCAAGCAAGTGAGGTAGTCAAAATTTCCGAAGCCTCCACTACGGCATCTTGCATAATCATAGCGTGCCATTGCGATGTAAAACCCCAACAATATTAATATTATTATTATTATTATTATTATTATTATTATTATTATTATTATTATTATTATTATTATTATTATTATTATTATTATTATTATTTTATCGTGTACTCACGGCACACCAGCGATCGTATCTTAACTTTTACTTTTACTATTTAAATTTTGAAGCCTGCCAAGAATGATGGAATTCTCTACGATTACTAAAATTTATATTAACGAATAACAAGGGAACTAACACAGTCATTCTAATTCTGTTCGACTGGTTCGATGGCATCTTTGTTTAATCCATTTGATACGTCTTTGTTTAGCAACGTGAAAAGTTGTGCGAGTTGGCGGTGCACGCCGCACCACGGCGCAACTACTCAGACAAGGACGAAAACATGCACAAAGGTGCCAGCGAACGTGCTCACGAAGACAGAATGATATATATTAACAAAGTACGGGTCGAGTGCAAGTAATAATAATAACTGTAAGAGTTAAACACGACAGCGATATCCTGCCCCTAGTGCGTACTTGGACCACTTAGTGCATACTTCTTAATTTATGTTGTTACTCGGGAAGTTCACAATGTGCATCAGTGCAATGTAATTGAAGAATTACAAAGTGGTCACATAGCCGCAGCCCGCCGAACTTTGGTGCCTGCCTTCTCTGCCTCCGTCTTTCGTGGCCGCCCTCGTTGTCGTGCGCCACTTGACACTGATGCCCCATGAAAACTCGATGAGGAAAACACCGCAGTGTGGTTGGCGCTTGTAGACTACACAGCATCCATCACAGGCGTGTCAAGAGCCCGGTGGCGTATGAGAACGTCTGTGCGCGTGACATTTCTTTGGAAGTATCAGTGCACCCACTACGTGTGTTTAACAGAATGCGTGCACTAAGGTGTGTGCCTTATGGAATGGGTAGCACGCTTTAAACCAGGAGCAATTATGCGCAAGAAACTTTTCCGAAGTTGCGATGCACCCACTACGTGGTCTTAATGCGCAGTAATGTGTGCGCCTTTTGTAATGGGTAGTTGGCTTTAAACCACCAAATCGTTATGATATTCACATGGTGTGACGTCCGATGGCAATGTACGCTTGTACCACGCAATATTACTGCGATATTAAATTTCGTACCGTGACACCTATATACAGGATGCGTATGCTTCCGAAGCATGTAAAGTTACTTTTAGTGCAGTTCCAAGCAGAGGCGTGGGTGTGGAAAAACATATCATATGACACTTCATCAAGAGATGTTGGTGTAAGATAACGTATGGTGTGAGAATTAATGACAAAACGTTTCTTCGATGCTCAATGAAGGACATCCCAGAACAGAATAGCGTATTTGCAGCTAACAAAGCAATGTTCTATTGTTTCCGGCAAGTCACATAGACGGCAGTTAACAGAAAAAACAAGAATACCTTTACTTTTTAACCATGTGTTTACCGGCAGTGTTTCAGAGTGGAATCCTCATGGGTATCCACAGCTTATGGAAGGTACGTATGCAAGACCGTAACGCAGAACCCACCATTTCTTCAAGGATGCACTTCATTCCCATGGCTATTCACCTAAAGAACATTTATGACGACCTGGACTTTATACCGGGCTGGTACCCCCTCTTGGTGAGGTGCCCGGCTTCACCCCCTTTCCTGTTTCACACGACGTGAAGAACTCTCACTGTTCTACAGCACGTTGTGTTAGCCATCGAGTGTGTCCTTAGTAACGCTTGAGCGCTTATTGTCGCTATGTGATTACACTTCTGTTTGCTTTATTTGTGCTCTTATTGTACATTCTAATAATCAGTGTAATAAATACCATGAAAGAAAACAAAGCAATCGAATGGCTCTGTTGTAGGACAGCTCCTTGCCACGCAGACGGCTTGGGTTCGATTCTCACTCGGACCCAAAATTTTTATTATTTATTTTATTTGCAGCTTTCTCAATTTACCGGTCACGGACAAGATGATGATTTTTCGCTCAGAACCAATGACGCCAACAACGACGCCGACACCAGAATTTCTGCAAAATGAGCTCTTTAACACTACCGCGTTAATATGTCTGAGCGCTTTGTAATGGGCGACCCTTTAACACTCGTTGCACAATTCACGTTTCGACGCCTGGCACAATTCTACGCTTCTGTCACGCAATATTATATGCGGGAAGGAGACTCCATCCACTATATGCCATTTATATAGCGTTTTTTTCTTCGAATTAGTTTCGAACAATAGCGTTGCTTTGTGGTAGAACGCTTGCTTTCCACGCAGACGGTCTGGGTTCGATTCTAACTCGAACCCAATATTTCTATAATTTATTTACCTTGCATATTTCTCAATTTTTCCTTCACGGACAAGATGATATTTTTTCGCTCACAACCAACGACGCTGACACCGACGCCGACACCATAATTTTTGCGAAACGAGCTCCTTAACGCCATCGCGTTAAAATATTGTCGTCTACATAACAAAGAACTTAAAATGCACCCCTCATGTAGAGTACGCCATTAACAATGCCAATCGAATGCTTGGTACTTCGGGAGTAGCTTCTTCAAAAGCATCTCATATAATAAAGTTGTTGATTATAAAATTCCGTGCGTTTGCAATCTTCAAAATTGGCTAGCGCGAAAATCGACAAGGACTAAGAAGGAACACTGATGTACAGGACAGGCGCTACTCGCAACTAAGCTTTATTCAGAAACGTCTTCCTACATATATACACAGCCGAGTGGCGCGCGCAGGCGCAATGCACATGACAATCGGCAATGCTAATCAGGATCGGGATACCAAAACATATTCGCATCACAACCAAGTATCTAAGAACAGTCTTTCCTTACTGCGCAGAACAACAGAAGTGTCACTGATACATTCACGGTCTTTTGTTATTTTTTTTTTTTTGCGTTTGCGTTTGCAACTTGCGTTTGCAAGTTGAGTATGCATCTGCAACGTGAGATCTTAGATCCGAGTATTCCTTACAACTATAACCATACAGCGAATATAACATCAATAAAAGATAACCTTTCTCTTAAAATCCCACGTCCTTTCTTATCTGCTAAAATTTCGGTCATTTAACACTTCACAACTGCTTTTCACTGCGAGCTGAGTCAACTTCGAACCGTGTCGACGACGTACACGGTATAAATTACATCATGTTCTACTAATTATTTCTTTCAGTCATTGATTGCCCGTAAATTCGAATAATGTTGCCACCCTTTCTAAAGCGTCGCAAGGCCGCCGCGGTGGTACACTGGTTACGGTACTCGGCTGCTGAAGAGAAAGTCGCGGGTTCGCTCCCGGTAACAGCGGTCCCATTTCAAAGGAGGTAAAAAGCTAAAGCCCAACAACTTAGATTTCGATGCACGTTAGAGAGGAGAAGAAGGTAAAAATTTGCGGTGCTCTTAACTGAGTCGTGCCTGATAATTATATCGTCGTTTTGGGACGTCATACCTCAGCTATTATTATTATTATTATTATTATTATTATATTATTATTATTATTATTATTATTATTATTATTATTATTATTATTATTATTAGGTGTCGCAACAACTTTGGCAAGAAGCTTTTTCGCGGAACATTAGCCAACGTTTTACAACCAGTACAGTTATCCTATTACCTGGATTCACTGCACTTGTTTCCTTTATGGTATGGCATTTATGGTGTGATATTTTGAATTAACCCCGAAACTGAATGTTGATTTTCATTAATAGCGAATAATACGTAGTGCGATAAATAAAACCGTGCAATGACGAGTGCTCAGAAGCGCTCCAAGCCACTTAAAATGGCGCCGAAAAATGCGCCAATTGAAGAATGCGAGGGTTTGTTGGCATCGTTGGCATCGTTGTTGTTGCATGTATTTTGATAGGAAATGTGGTAAATATATTTTTGTAGCGTAGTGATTCTTGTAGCTTCTGATTACTCTCCGCGCGTGCTCTAAAAGCGGAGCAGTTTAATGTCGATGTTAATTCATGCGGAGCGTAACGGGTATGTCCCGTTACGCTCCTTACAGAAATTGGGTAAACCCCACTGCTGACCTTCGGTCCGCTAAACAGTATCAATTGAAATTTGAATCACGTTCACTGACTTAACGTCGCGAAGTAAGGTTAAACACTGCACACGGTGATAAAATTCAAGCACTGAAATAGCAATATGACCATACTGGCTCCCCTTTTTAAAAAATACTTGCCACATTAGGTCAGTGAAGCTGTCTCGAATTATTTAGACGTCAAAGTGCATTTTCCTCAGATCAATCTTTTGAAAATTTTCGAAACATGATGTACATTTTGCGGAATGCTATCCGAGCGATTACGAAAATTTGTTTCCGTTATATATAAATCATTTGTAAATAGTTTGAGCCAGAAGGCTTAAAAAAATTGGTGAGTTAGAATTAAGGAAAAAACATTAAGTGCACAGTCTCTTTTGAAGTACGTGACAAGTGAAGTCAATATTTTGTAGGAACATATTTTTAAGGTAGGAATTAATCGTGCAATATTTGGCGAATACTTCATGGTCATAACGTTTTGTTGGTGTGTGTGTGTGTGTGTGTGTGTGTGTGTGTGTGTGAAAAGATGCATTAAATGTTACACCCGAGCTCAACATGTAGAACCTATATACTGAAAAGTAAGAGAGGCTACAAGAAATTACACAAATCAAGGCCGAAAACAACACCCATATTTCAGTTTTTGACTTATGAAACAGCGGAATATTTTAACCTGAACTAACTGCATTTGTTTGTATAATTTTGAGAAAGCTTGTGTAAGCCGAATTCACTCCACTATTCCGTTTTTTTAAACATATTTGTTGTAACCAATCCCCTCTTAAACCCCCCTTTAAAGGGACACTAAAGGCAAATATTAAGTCGACGTTGATTGTTGAAATAGCGGTCCAGAAACCTCGTAGTGCTACTTTTATGCCAAGGAAGTGCTTATTTTGAAATAAAATCACGTTTTTAGTGGTCCGCATCGCATTAGCGCGCTTCAAATCTCCCGCCTGAAAATACGACTTTCATACGTCACTGCTGCCGTGCCCAACGTTGCCCGCTTTTACTGCGCGGCCGCCGACACTAGTAGCAGCAGAGCGGAAGTAGCGGGACCCACAGTAGCAACAACGGCCATCGAAGCCACCGAAGCTTGCCGCAGTCCCGCAGCGAGCACACACGCAGAGGTTTTGACTGTTCAGCACACTGGCACAATGGCATGACACTAAGCCACATCGAGCGTAAGGGTTCATTCCGCGGCACCCAGTGAAAAAGACACACCGGTTTCCTTGCTGCAGCACTGGCGTTGTGCACCATTCGGGCATCCGGCAATATCACATGCATGCGGCATTTTGTCGAACTTTCGGTCAGAGCGACTTTCACGAGCACGCAAAACACACGCGGCAGTACGCGATCCCGAAACTACCACTGAGACGCGACCGCGTGAGCGAAGCAGGGCGCCGGGCGAGGCGCAGTTCGTCGAAAACGGAACCTTTGAACCATGCGCGCCGTTCCCCATATGGCAACGCCACGGAGGTTCTTTTTTTCATGAATCAAAAGCGGAAACGAACAAACGGCATTTTATTACGTCTTTTGATGCTCGGAAGGTTCTTTTTTTACTGCTGCTAGTTTGATTACTAGTGATTTATTGTAGGCGGACTTCCATACGTCATGGGGATCACTTCGAAAATGTCCCTCCCGTGGCGCTCATCATGTGATATATTTAGCTTAATTTCTCGGTAAGTAGGGCACTGCTGTTGATAATATTGCCGTTTTAGAAGTTGTCATACATTGGGCTTTCACTCTGACATAAATTGTTATTTGCCTTTAGTGTCCCTTTAACCATGAAGATATCAGAAATTCTTGAATAGATAAAATAAGTAAAAGAAGTGAATGCATTTGTGACGTGGAATTTCATGCATTTTCTAATGATATTTGTGCAGCTCGAAGTGAACGGCCGATATTTAGCGCAAAGCATTTTGTCATGTAGACAAAAATAGGACATCTGGCTTCTAACTTTCTTTTGGGCGACCTTTCTTCGGGATTCTCGACGCGATTCCTAAAAATTCGCATTATACACCTGCGTTGAATATATTATTGTTATTGGTGTGGTATTATTGTGCCATGGATTTGCATACGTCGGAGTGTTAAACAATATAGCCATATAATGAATATTTTCTATGTTATATTGTGCACTTCTAGGTAACATTGCCTTTTTTACACTGGCTGCACACATACTGGCCTTTGCGAACTTCCAGTTTTGCTTAGCTTTTCCGTGAAATAAGTGCATTTCTCGGATTTCGTTTATTCTCCGAAATAAGTCTACTTTGTTCGACACAGGAGGTGCTGTATGGGTGTGTGCGCTAGAAAAATCGTATGAACACCTGTTACGTACTGGCTGTCTTGATTCTTTTATACGCGAGGCATTTTCAATAGAACTGCAACTGTGAGATGATTAAAGCACAATAAATTTTCTAGTTTTTTAGCAGCATGAGCAGGTGGAGTTGAAATGGCGTACAGCGCTTTTTTCACACTATACAATAATTGATTCTGGCTCAACTAAATTAGGTTGTCCGTCTCTATTTTTGGCGTAGTTTCAGTTGAATTTTACAATAAATAAGTTGCATTTCAGCTGTTTCTAAGCAAATTAACAGCTTCGAGGCCGCTTTTAACGTCATAAAAGGTAGCACCGAAATCTTCTGCATCAAGGGCGTTACCAGATATTTAACGCTGAAACGCTCTTCGAAGGCGACGTTCAATCGACAAAAAGAGTGCTGATGCATGTTAATCTCACCGCTCCTTGCCTTTCGTGATGTTGATATGGTCACTGTCATCATGGTGCCTGAAGCGAGTTGGTTGGAGTACTTGAGCGAGTTGGTACATCACCATGTGTAAAGTGCAGCGCGCACGGGAAACGACGGACGAAAGAGAAGAAGCAAACAGGACTAGCGCTCACTCTCAAATGAAACTTTATTGGAAAGGAAACAATATTAATATCTAGGATTATCGCTACTATGTCGGGAAAACAACAACGCCGAATAAAGTAAATAAATAAAAATAGATAAAAACACTGGACAACTCACACTTTTGATGCAATCATTTCTTACAACTGTGAGATAGTCAAAGTCAGTGTCACTCAAGGTGATCCACGGACTGCTGACACATGACTCTCCTTTCTTTCTGATACGGAAAGCTTCGACGATTTCTCTGGCGAGCTGCTGTCTGCGATGCGTTAGAATCATTGTGTCGTCAAAATTGTGGCGCCCTATAGACCACCGGACGTTAAAAACTTTTGCGCCACCGAAGGGATACATGACAGAACGATGGCGCTCCACCAACAGGGTACTGCACTGCAGCCAAAAGGAAAACGAAGCAAGCAGAAGTGCTACGCGCCTTCTCGCAGTGACAGGACCGTGCTGACGGTGATATCGTAATGAAACTCAGTATGTCTATAGGGATATTAGTGGCGTGTTTTACAGCGAAGTTGTATATCTCTACCCCCAACGCTTTCGTCTCTGTGGGCAAAAACGTGTGGCCAAAAACCACGTGGCCTACGTGACGTAAACGCAAAACGCCATCCGCCTGGCGGCAGAAGCCGCGAAGAGTCAAGACCTCTTTGCCTACTTCTAACCGCAAAGGTGCCGGCCCCCGTCACCCAGGTCTGTGTGCCAGGGACGGGGAGTCGGGGTCCTTAGCTGGCAGAAAATAAGGTATTATTATCATCATCATCATCATCATTATCCAGGCCCCAAAACCACCAACAGGCACTCGCGCTCTTGTGCTCCTCTAATAGATGACCCGACGAATCCTTTCGCTGTAGACTCGTACACAACTGCAACATCACAACTAAGTTTCGAACTGTGGGTGGTTTGGGGCCCTTGAACAATTGAAGGCAAACGCCATATATTTCTTTGCAATCAGACATACAGCACAGAGCACAGTATTCGTTTTAATAATGAAAACCACAAAACAAGCATTAAAACCGTTTGCTGTATGATAAGGCGCCTGTGAACAATGAGAACACCCTCCCCCGTGTTCCCGGTAAAGATTACGTTGCAGCTGCTTTGCTCTTCACACGAGGGCTTCGAATGAATGTCCTATGGCCCTTTCTTCTCCTCGCGTGTGTTTCCTGTTTTGATATATAAAAGAGAAAATAATCTAGCAACCCATTCAGTTCATTCTAAGACTGCCATGGGTAGACCACGAAAATTAAAGTCATCAGAAGAGCAGCGTGAACACAATACTCGACGGAAGGAACAAATTCGTCTTGCTGAAAATTGTCGCGGCACCAATCATGGTCGACCAAAGCGACCACAAAACGATTGGCACTACCATTACTATAAAGTAGTAATAAAACAATCCCCCCTCCCCCCATCAGCATGTGTGGTGTTTAATACAGCTTCGCTGGACATTCACGTTCGCCGGGCGGGATGGCGGCCAATTATTTTTCCTCCTGATATTCTTTTAAAAGCGGAACTATCTATCCCAGCCGTTGGTTGTAATCGGTCAACAGAAAACTATCATCATCATGAGCCGGCACGTGCTATATTCGTACTCGCCCTCGTGTTCGTCATCTTCATCTTCTTCTTCGGTGCCAGAACACGAATGCCGACTTGTCCCGCGAGGGATGAAATAACGCTGGTGGGTGACAGAGCGAGTACAGAGAAAGACAAAAACAAAGAGGTAGAAAGAAAGAGCAAGAGAGAAATTATTGGTGAAAAAATTTCTTCACGAGGCGAGATTCGAATCCGCGCACCCACAATCCGAAGGCGAAAATCGTAACCACTCGGCTATCCAGGCACGCGAACAGAGCGCACCATAGCCTTGTATAGTGTAGTATACAAAGGGAGTGGGGAAGGGAAGTGAGGATTCGGAGGAGAGATGTGTTGAGATGGTTGGAAGGAGTTAAAGGGTGAGTGCAGAGAGTAGAGCATTGAATAGAAAGTTAGAGAGAAAGAAAGAGAAGAAGATCGAAAGAAAAGAATACCGAAAGAGAGAGAATCATCAAAAGGGAGAAATATATAGACAGAAAAAAAAGAGATAGAAAGAAACTGGAAGTGAGAAACATAGTAAGAGAGGGAGAAAGAAAAGGAAGAAAAAGGAGAGACAGAAGGAGCACAAAATTGAACTTTATATGCAGAGGAAGAAAGAAATAGAAATAGACAGAGAAAGCAGAAAAAAATAGAGACAAGAAAGAAAAAGAAAGAAAACGTAGAAGAGAAAAATAAAGAGAAGCAAAAGAGAACGCCCAGCTCCGCACTTCCTTCAGGCTCGGTACCACTAGCGCTAATGTCACTTCATTTATACAGGGTCTTCCTATGTAAAATATTCACTCCCGTTGGATAAACAAGGAGCTGGTTTGATAAAAACTACTTCGCGGAACATGGCTTTTTGATAAACGGAATCCAAAAATTAAACATCGTAATCAACCTAACGTCAATATTAACACCGGAAACACTTCATCAATAGCATCATCAACCTATGTTATGTCCACTGAGTGACTCATTTGATACCCATCTTGACGCTCTATCTGACCATCGGTTTTCTGTCCTTCTCACGGCGTGACCTGTCCATGTTCATTTGTTCCCCTGACTAGTCATTTAATTCGAAATGCTGTAGGGCCGTGATTGGCCAAGCAGGAGTGCAAACACATAGAGAAAATATTTTTTTAAAGTGGAGCCGTATGCCGGTCGTAAAGGTCTGCTGAATCCGAAAAATGTCATAATCATGAACCGGCCCGCGCTCTCTTTGTCCTGTTTCATATTCGGCTTCACTCTTACAACACGTCCGCCGACTTGTCCAGCGGGGAATGCAATAACTCTGATGGGCGAGAGAACCGGCACAAAGAGAGGGAGAAAGGGATTGAAAGAAAAAGAGAGAAATAGCGAGAAAGAAAGAGCGAAAAAGATGAAAGGTGGGAGAACAAGTACAGTGAGTGAGACACAGAAAGAAACGGATAGAAACAAAGACAAAAATAGAGAGATAGAAGAGTATTAAAAGAGAGAAAAAAAAGAAAGGCAGAGAGATAGGCAAAAAGAGGAGAGAAAACATAGAAGGCAAGATAACAAGCACACAGAGATAGAGAAAGAGAGAAATAAGAAGAAAGACAAGCAACCAAAGAGAAAAAGGCAGAGACAGAGAAAGAAACTGAGAGAGAGAAAGAGATACATAGAAACATACACAAAAAAGAGAAAAAAAGAGAGCAAGTACAGCGATGTGTAGTATAGTATGGTATAGGAAAGGGCAGGAAAGGTAAGTGAGGTGATGAGGAGGGAAGGGGGCAGGTGACAGAGTAAAGCATAGCACAGTCTCGCATACCACAGTGTAGCAAGGGGTCGAAAATGTAAATGAAAGTGAGGAGGAGGGGAAGGAGAGGGGCAGCGCAACCATCTCCGTCGCTTGCTCAGTCTTCGCACCAATACTGCGTAGCTGACCCAATTTTTCGATAGCATAGAAAAGAAAATTACATGAGAAAGAATACGCGAACACAAGTTATGAAGCTGCAGTACAACTGCACCAGTAGAATGCAGAAAGTTCAGAGGTAAATATATACAAAATAAAAACATACATTTTTAACACAACGCAGAATAAAAAATACGCAAGCGAAAACACGCAAACAAGTTTCAGCAGATGAGGTCACGTTTAAGTGCACCATTAAAATGTTATGAGGAGAAAAAAGTGACATATGTAACAAATTCAGTTGCTGAACTGTTCCTGGGAAAGAGCTGTGTTTAAAACAGCCGAAAACTAGAGGAAGTAAGTGCACATGAATGCAACGAGCTCTTCTAGTGAGGGATGCTTAATGGACTGTGAAGGCATCATTTTATCTGTTACAGAGCTGCTATTATATATAAGTGTACATCGAAAAAACTTTGTGTGGGCTTCCGTAGCTCCAGTGTTGTGTGTGTGTATTAAGTATGACGGCGGTCTTCTATGTTTTGTAAGTGTAAGCGTAAGAACCTTTTTACCTATTTTTTTAGCTGCATATTGTTTTTTTTTTTCGTAAACAGGCACCACAGTACTGCGGCCTGCGGGGCCAAAAGCGAGGAAGAGAACCGCACCTGGCCATCTGATTACATCGAAGGATTGGAAGAAACTGAACGAGCCAGCCCCCGTGGCTGTTGCTCGTGGCCCACGCCGCTTCGGTGT
This sequence comes from Rhipicephalus sanguineus, assembly GCF_013339695.2. NCBI lineage: Eukaryota > Metazoa > Arthropoda > Arachnida > Ixodida > Ixodidae > Rhipicephalus > Rhipicephalus sanguineus. The sequence goes on along the minus strand of NC_051179.1, from coordinate 138,115,308 downwards.
TTTTATTTTGTAACACACTCCCGCGGCCGACAAAATTATGAGGTGCTGCGTGCTTAGAGAAGGTAAACTTTCTGGACATGACGCTTAATTATGGAGCCAGACGCCAACCTCTGGCAGCACGCCAGTGCGATGTTGTCACGACCGCGAAGCAGTTCGCTAAGACAAGCCAGTTTCCACAGTATTGGCGGCGAGTCGCCGTGCACCAGGGTGCCTCTTCATGGGCCGAGTACAGAATCAACAAGTACTCCACAGATGATTTGTTAGCTTTTGTTGATGTAGCTCTCGACGTCGCAAGTCAACGCCTTTTAGCTGAGGGACCCCGGCCCCGAAATCTTGTGGCAAGCAGATTGCACCTTTGCCAAGCAGGACGTGCAGAGGTGCAAGTGGGCTTGGATGCTCGTGATAAGTCAGTGGGCGGCAGAGAGATAAGTCAGTGGGCGGCTGTTGATGTTCGCCTCCATCACACAAAGAACCGTTCAGATGTCTTCGCAGGACAGATGACTGCGATCCAGCGCACGTTTCGACGTACCCTTGTTTATGCGTATGAGTCGATCCGCATAATAGTTTCCAACTATAACCCTACTGCGAGTATAACCTCAATGAAAGATAACGTAGCATATATTTCTTTGGCCAACCGTCGTGAAGCAGCACCTATTTCGCTAAATCATAAAATTCCCATCATTTCACACTTGAAATGATGGGAACTTGAAATGAGCCTGCTGGAATCCCGCCAACCAGCGTAATAATTTAGGCATTGCGTCATGTTGCACTAACTCTTTCTTGCAGTCTGGAATTCCCATAAATTTCAGAATTACAACCACGTTCACTCAAGCGTCGCAAGGGCGCCGCGGTGGTACAGTGGTGACGGCGTTAGACTGCTGACACAAAACTTGTGGGTTCGATGCCGCCAACGGTGGTCGCATTTCAATGAAGACGAAATTTTACACGCCCGTGTGCTTAGCTTACCCTTCATGTTAAAAAAACCCTAGGTTGCCGAAATCTCCAGAGCCCTCCACTAAGGCGTGCCTCATAATTATACAGTGGCTTCGGAACATAAAACCACAGATATTAATAATATGAAATACCGCAACTATAACTGTCAGCAAGCATCCGCGCAGAACATTTGACTACATTGTATGACCAGGAGAATTATCCTGTTATCTCTACTCACTGTAATTGTATACACATTTGATAAACATTGTGTAACCCGAATACACTGAAGAGGGAACAGGCATTGAGAACAGTCCGAAAACGTATTTATTGTGACCACTTCCTCTTCAGTACCAGCTGGCCCGGAAGGTGTTATAAACAAAAAAAATACAATAGAAAGGCAACTATTGCGGAAACATTGCAAAATGCTGAAGCTTTAATGTTAACATTTATCAGGAGAAAGACCGATTCATTCGTATGGAATACCCACAGTTGTCGTACCTTTCTTTTATTCGTGGGCGTCTTGATCGTTTGCGCTGTAATTTTAGCCTCATGATTCTCGTAGCGGTGTACATATCCGGTTCAGCCGTCTCGTTTCTTCACTCCTGTGGCATAAGTCTAGAAGAGCCAAAGCGTTCCCACTAGCTCGCACTACCACAAGCCACGGGACGCTCTTCTTTTCTCTGGCCGACTAGCCACGAGTGGCGTGGCGCTACAACCCCAAAATGGAAAACTGTATAGCGTGGGTCGCCAGCAAAACGACGCAAACGCAGCGCGGGCGACGGTGCAGCATGGCCCGCGTCTCGCATAATTTGAATTTCGCCGCGTGTGGCGTACCGTGCGTTTCACCCAAAGCCGCGTGCGTTTGTATTGTGCCGTTAGTATTCCGGACAACGATTGAGACAATAAAGAAAAAAAAAGACGCATGGCGTAATTGTCTAAGGCAGCGAGCGGCAGAGTAGGGGTCGCAGATTCGAAAGCCGGGTCGAGCACTTCGGAATTTTTTTTAATTATTTTTATTTCTGGCTTTTATTTATATATACATACATATACATATCCGGGACATGACGGCGTCGATAGACGGCGATGGCAAAAACCGGCCGAGAGTGTCCATATAATTGCTATCACAATAAAAATGTTGTATCCTTTCAGAATTTCTTAACGTATAGCAGTGCGTGCAAGCGAGCTAATTACCAAAACTTTATAACACTACCGACTACGTTCTTGACAAATGTCATGCGCAAGCAGAACCCACACAAATACTATCGCATACAGTGGCAACATGTTATGCGATTTTCTTCGGCGACAACGCGTACTGCAATAGCAGCAACTCACGATGTGCGAAGCGTAACGTTTATTATCACTTACATCTGGCAAGAAAAGCACGCTGGTAGCGTACACTGGTAGGATGAACGCCGGTTTTCAAGCGATGCGCCAAGCGAAGAATGGCCAAGCTAGCTAGCTACCCGTGTCCGGCCGTCCCCGAGCGTCAAGGCATTTGCCAGGGCCACAGAACACGTCGTCGTGAAAAGATTGCGGCGCTGCTACTCACTGACGTATAGTGTGCCTTGATGTGAGCGGGCAAAACGCGCATCAATGCAGCCTACTGATGTGGGGAAACATTTGAAGAAAGTGTTCTTCAAAACTATGAATCGCGTCCGTCGATCACACTGAACAAAGGAGTCACAGATTGGAGTCGCACCGCCGGCATCTGGTGACTATTTACCTGGTACCGCGTATGATACTGCGTGAAGAACTTGCGCTTACCTCAGTAACCACAACATACAACACACAATGCGAGGCAGCGCTGAAAGTCGACCTTATGAACGAAACTTGGCACGACGAAATACACACGAATTGCGGAACTATAGTAGATACAAATGTTTGCCTAGTGTTGTGAGTGAGCCGGCCAGGCGGAAGGAGCTTACGATGCAGCTTGCAGAGGGCGCTGCCGCTCGCTGGCGCGCACAGCGAGCGGCTGCGTTCGCGCGTGTGAGCCTGCGCCCTGTGGAGTTTCTCGTTTAAAGCAAGCTTTGTTGCTGCGGTAAAAGCTCGTTGTGTAGGCCACACCTAGCGCTGATATAAACTGTAAACAAAGAAAAAGAAAGTCTGGAGGCTATGCGGCAGGTTAGCTTCTTCTGAACGGCACATGCTGGCGTCATATATAGTGCGTAGAGAACAGAGATGTAGAAGACTCGGGGTTTCCGTTGTAGTTTATTAACATCCTTTTTCACGCAGTTATGTGTGAGTAGGATGATTGAAATACTCATAGACAATTATAGTGGTTACATCAAGAACAAAAATACCATAAACAGCGAACGAGACGCAAAGACATATATTTTGGCGCGGAATGTGAGTAAACAGTGAAAGGAAAAGACAGCTGCATATCAATAAAAAAATAACTGATTAAAAGTGAGAATCAGCGAACAGTCAAATGAAATTTATGTACACATGGGGGGCCTCCCTTGATGTTTCACGCCCACTCTTGCAGGCGTACTGGATCCGTAGAAGCTCTGAATAAGAATCGATGCCTTCTCCTTGCACGACTTCTTTGCAGAACGTCATGGAACAAGTTATCTTTTTCTCTTTAGGCATGGTGCGTTGGAGCGGCTAGAAAGATTTGCATTTGCACGCGAGCATGCACGAACCTCTCAAGACGCAGCTCGGAATGAAATTGCAACAACCACCGAAATTCCAGGGTCGGATCCAAGTGGAACAGAATACCGGTGCCCTTACCCCCTCTCCCCTTTATTTTGATTAGCAAAAGATATGCAGACATGAGATCCTTTTTTTTTTTTGCTTTCGGAATTTTTCTCACTACTCTACTCACTAGCCCCCGCCCCTCCCCTGATGACGCATGCTTCAGCTGCTAATTAAAGGCCGGAATGGTCGATGAGTAAGTGTTTAGGGATAAAGCAACAGCAACAAAAACAAGTGCATAAGCAACGTGCCGCACCCTTTTTTTACTACTTTGAGGCTGCCTATACCATCGTTGTTTTTTGGAAAGGGACCCGCCTCATTGTATCCCTGCTGCCTCCTACATAAAAAACATCAGCAACGAGCTTCTTTGAAGACGAGCCTCCTGTCAAGTGTATGTCATATGACTGACTAAATGCTAAGGAATAGAGAAAGCAAAAAAAAAATGTCATGCTGGCGCGAACTTCTGTGCACCGTTTCATGCACCTTACGGCGCGTAATCACGCACCGTAAGATGCGTTTTAGCCATTGTTTGATAGTTCACAGCGCTAAAGGGACGTGGTCGAAGTACGAAGAAGGCGACGACATGAGCGCTAACTCACAACTTGAAAGGAACAGAACGTATGGATACAATACAAATGTCAACCACGCCTTAAGGGTATTCAGACGGGGGAGAAATGCTCGGGGGATAAAGGCGGAGCCTAGTGACGTCAGCTCGCGAGGAGAGGTCTCCATAAATGCCCCCCACTCACACGGACGAGGCGAACGGAGGGGAGACCAGTGTTACTAGACTACTCTGGTGGCTTGCACCACCCGTTTGACAAGCTCCTGACGACGAGCTGCAGACGACCATGTAGCTGCAGACTGTACAACCGCTGCCTCTCTTTGCAGGAGCTAGTGCAACAATGTGGCCAAACAAGAGCTCGAAATTTCGCTATATCCCCCACCGCCGGAGGATTGTTTGTCCTTTCGGGAAAAAAGTCCCCGTCTCCCCCGAGGAGGCGCGCGGGGGTCACGCCCACTCGCTAATACGTGACGTCGCGGTCACGTGATCTGCAATATCCTGGTCTCCCCCGTCTGAATACCCCTTTAGCGGAGCGACTGCGTGTGCAGCAGAGACTTCCAAGCGGTGTCAAGAGGCCAGAACACGTAGACCATTCGCGTGCGTCCAGAGAACAAACAGACAAAACTAAAGGATATACAAAAGGAACTTTTTTCCCGCGTTAATCAGGCTGACAATCTCAAGTTTAAAAATTGCACCTATTTTTCGCTAAGGGCAACAGACGGATGATTTATGGACATATCCCCTTCTCTGTTATATGCATAGCTTCCATTATCTCCCTCGTGTTCTGATGTTTTTGCCGGAACACACATTCTTTATTGTGAGGTATGAAAAAGAATAAAGCCTCAGCCCGCACCATAAGAATATAGCAGGCAATGCCAATTAGAAAAGAAAAATGAACAGGGCAGAGCCAAGTGAAACTTTGACGGGGAAGGAGAAGGGTACCGCAACCCCAGGAAGCCGGACAAAAAAAAGACACCCTACTGGTATTCTTTACAATGGTATTCTTGCTCCTAACGTGTTTCACAGCGTTTAATCTTCCGCTGCTGAGTCTTGGAAGTGGTAGCTCTTCAGTCTTGTCTTCTTGGAGTCTCTTGCTTGTGTTGTTTTCTGTGGGAGTAGGCTGCTGACTGTTGGTTCCAACTTCTACTGATTGAGTGCTCCGTAAAATAAGGAACTTTTGATTACTGCACCCCCCCCCCCCACCACCACGTTAGTGTCAAGTTAGTTTGAATGTGATTTGCATTACGTGTCCTTAGTAGTGGATGCGGAGAATGTATCTAGAGTTTCAATTATTCATGCATTCTTGTTTTTCATTTTTTTATTATATTACTGATATTTAGTGGTTGATAGTGTGAGATACTGGCGCGGCGCTTACAATATTCGGTGGTTGACTTGTTAGTGTGGATTATAATTCTTCATAAATTTTTAAAAACAAACAATCTTTTTCCGCACCATCGGCTCGCATCTACAATCTTTGCAATGTGGATGCGATTTGCCACCACAGGTTAAGCCCAAGAGTCGCGCCAGTTTCCCTCCATTCGGCTAGCGTCTTCAAGGGAAAGGGGGATGTTTCAAGGCTGAATAGACCTTTTTCAAGCACACGAGTGCCACCAAAGGGTGCGCAAGCCCTGATGGGAAAAGTGTGTACGCCGCAGCATTCGCCGCGACGAGCGCGCGGGCTTCGCGCTTTAGCTTTCCGTCTGCGACGTGCCAGAACTTCTCAGATTAAGTAAATGTGACAAGTTGTAACATATTGCTGCGTAATTTAGTCATGAACTTCTTCTGTGCTTAGTTAGGACGGCCTCTTAGCGATTTCCATATAGGGTTCCCGCGTGCCCCTGCAGGACCAGCTGAGCGCTTTGGAAGAGTTGTTGCTGTTGTTGTTGGTGGTTTTTTTTTTTTTTTTTGGGGGGGGGGCGGGGTGCAGCATGCCCTACTGCATAACTGAAAGAAAAATATACAACTCGGTTCCCTAGACGAATTTTACGAGCGGTCACTGCTATTCGCGGAATAACTTGGAACCAACGTCCACCGACGCTGTTGACGAGAACAAGTGGAAGGCTCTGGGATTTAAACATTACGCGAGCGAATAATGTCGGCATTTATTAAAATAAGATATATTAGTTAGACAGCGTGCACGTCGCCCGCACCGCAGGTAACACAAGTTATGCTTCCATTCATTGACACCATCTCCAGATGGTATACATTTTACGAACGCAGCCCATGAAACACAAAACCTCTATAAAACGTCTTTCAAACTTTAAAGCCTCTAAAAACCTCTATAAAACATTTTATAGAGGTTTCCTGTTTCGTGGGTGGTTGTGTCTGCACGTGTTGTCTCACATGTGACCGCACTGCATACATGTACAGCCGTACTCGTGAGTAATCAGAGGTTACAATTTAAGGGCTATAGTGCCTAAACGCAGCTGGCAAGCGCAGGAGTGTTCATGACACTAAATTCTCAAGCTGAAAGCTATATCTCTCATTCTAAAAAGACAGGGCGTGCAAACACGGACACAAGAAAGAAGTCAGGACAGCACTTTCTTGTGTCCGTGTTTGCACGCCCTGTCTTTTTAGAATGAATACTTACCAACTAGCTCAGCTCTCTGTTATTCTAAGCTATATCTCTCGCAATTTGCTACGTCACATTCGTATCAATACATACATTACAAGTAGTCACCGAATAAGCATGAATTCATGGTTCCAGCTCATATGGGAGATGAATCGGCTCGTTTAATCTCTGCTTTAGCGGCGTTCGTCATCGCCGCTCGCACGCTTTTACCTGCGGGTGTAACATACAATGCGAAGGGGGAGGTTATCGATTTGTACTTATACGGACCATGACGGCAACGGCAAAAACCCATCCAGTGTTGATATAATTGCTATCGCAATAAAAATAATAAAGATAAACCATGGAGAGCACTCGTAGTTAAACGCTTCCCAGGCGTTTCATCAACACATCGCTTCTAAAGAAAAAAATTGACTGGTAAATAGTCGGAGAGTGTGTGCCTGCCTAATGTCACACTCTCCGTACCTTAAAAGAGAGCAAGATGTCCGTGGTACCCACGTATCACTCCCCCGTATTTTGAAATAATGACACGCATCGGTAAGTTTTACGGCTGTCTTGTTCGTGATTCGCAAGGACAGTTTTTGCAGTGTGCGTAAACACGATGCTTAGCAACGAATGTCATTTCCAGCATTCTTGCTGATGTACGCCTGTCCGATGATCCGGTACTGCGAAAGCCGTAATACGTTTGCGGCCAATGTAGAACTACAGTAGCAGTGATTTGAGGAGAGGAAGCAGGATAACCTCTGTAACGCTGTTGGGCAGCACAGCTGAGCATCGTTCGAGTTATGGAAGAATGGAGTGAAATGAGAGAGCGGAATGGCGAGGTCACCATTTTGAGATATGCATGAGTAGCACCTACAGCACCAAGCGCCCTGCCGGGATGCCTCTCTCTTTTATTGCGATAGCAATTATATGGACAGTCTCGGCTGATTTTGCCGTCGCCGTTGCCGCCGTCATGCGCCGTATACGTATATGTCTATATATATATATATATATATATATATATATATATATATATATATATATATATATATTTTGTATGGAAAATAGATGGCTCTATTGTAATCTAGACCACATAAAAGCATTAAATGGCTATCGATGGCCACGACATGAAGCATGCCTGAAAGCTTACTGAGCCGGAGTGTTTTCAAGTGAACATCGTTTCGACTCTCGTGTTGGCCAAATATCCTCGCGGCGTTGCCACGCAGCCTGGAACTGTATCTCGAAGGCGGCGCCACACTCTCGCCACGATACTCACGGACCGCTGGCGTTGGAAAGAGCTCGGACGACTCTGTCTAAGCCCCAAAAGATAAAAATCTAGATAACAGTCAGCCAGCTGTATGTTTAGTACCGTCTATCTATCTTCGGATCGTAACTACTGGAAGCGATAAAGCGAACTTCAGCGCACTAGAAGTTAGTTTAAGTGGTACTGTAAACGTTAAGACTAGAAGCAATATTTTTAACTTGTTTGAACAGTAACTAGCATATATGCTGTGGTCGTGCACAACGTGTCGGAGCCGGGAAACCACAATTTCTTATCTTTTGAATGGTTGACCGGACATTCTCGTTTTCCTTCGTCCGCTCTGCTACCACTGTGAGGAAGCCGGTCGCACCTATCGCCGCTGCCAGTACCGCGAGATGGGATTACACCGTTTCGCCGTCAACGCACCACGTCCACAACGTTGTAAGCGGTCATAAGTCATCACCGACTAGCTCGCAGTAAATAGGTGGAGATATCGAGGGCCCTCGCTTTCCTTGTGGCCAGGAAGGTACATCCTTGACCGTCGACTGTACACTGACCCAACCCCCGGTCTGTTTCCTTAAACCGCATCCAGAAACTAAAAAAAACGCCAGGCCTGCGCGGAACACGCAGCACATTCATCGCAAAGCCTGGATAAGCGGACACCGTTGGCGTGACTGCTGCAAGTGTCGTTGCAAAGTGCCCACTACGCCATGGTGATGATGAACGAACTTTATTTAATAAGCAGAAAAATTTCGCTCCCCCTTTCAGAAGGGGGGCACACAACCTAAACGTCGGCCATGATCCCGTGGGTCCTGGCGGCGTCTCCAACCTGCCGTACTAAGCACGCTTGTAATTGTGAGCCTGAGCTGAGGAGCGCGACTTTCCACCCAGGCTAGTCTGGGAACTCGCCCCTCATGGGGGATTCGAAACACGCACAGAGCATGTGGCTAAAGTACGCCCTGAAGGAAAGGAGATTACTCTTAAGGGCTCGTTTTCTTTGTTAGACACAATATTAATGAGAACTAACAGACAATAACGCCAAGGAAAGTATATGTGGTGTTGTCTGTAGTATTTAGAACATAAATGTGAAGAAAGTAAAGTGGACGAAAAGATAACTTGCCGCCGGCAGGGACCGAACCTGCGACCTTCGAATAACGCGTCCGATGCTCTACCACTGAGCTACGGCGGCGGTCATTCTCCCGTCCACTTTATGGTGTATATATGTGCATTTGAACCTTGGAGTGTTAGTCAGCGCCAATCGCAGCCATGGCGGCGAGTGTGGAACACTCTTTTTTCGCCTGTTGGCGTCACGTAGCACGTGATCTTTTACGAGCTGGTAGCTGACCAATAATCCCTCGCATACTACCTGAAGGCATCAAGTCTGCCAGAGCGAGGCCCTCGCTATGAATGAAGGAAAGGAGATTAATATTAAGGGCTCGTTTTCTTTGTTAGACACAATATTAATGAGAACTAACGGACAATAACGCCAAGGAAAGTATAGGGGGTGTTGTCTGTAGTATTTAGAACATAAATGTGAAGAAAGTAAAGTGGTCGAAAAGATAAATTGCCGCCGGCAGGGACCGTCATTGCAAAATTTATACTTGTCGGAGTAATGTTCGGTTGCGCAGTGGTTCAACGTTACCGGGCTAAAGAACGTATGTGTTGAAGTAGGCGCCGCGCGACCGCTTTTCCTTTGTTCAATGACGCGTGTGCTGGAGGATAAATTTTCCTTCTTAGCCCTATAATGCTGCGTGATTTCTCTGTCAGTGGTAATCCTTTCAAATCGCTCATCTTCCTCCCAGCTCGAAAACGGCAATCCAGAGGCTCGGTCTGTTAGTCCTCAAGCTGTCTGGTATGCGGCCTCATTGCCGGGCAAGGAGGAGTGAGCGGGTACCCAGATTATATTCGATTGTTCGCTGGTCTTTGTGTTCAGCCAATATTCGTAGTGCAATTTTCGATATACGCCCTCGTGCAAAGTTTTTCACTGCCGTCTGCTAGTCGCTAATGATTACTGTAGTTGAGGACTTGAGGTGGTTGCTATGGTCACTGCAATGGCTGCTTCCTCCGCCTCTTCTGTGAAGCTTGTTCTTACCGAACCGCTGATCTTACGATTTCCTTTGTAGTCCACTACTCCTATAGTCATGTTGTCATTTCCTTTGTATTAACGCGATAGCGTTAGAGAGCTCATTTCGCAGAAATTTCGCTGTCGGCGACGGTGTCGTTGGTTGTGAGCAAAATCATGACCTTGACTGAGACCGAAAAACCGAGAAAGCTGCAAATAAAATAAATAATAAAAAATTTCGCCATCTCCCACTAAAAAGAACCCTGTGGGGATGCGAAGGAGCGCATGGATCGACTTAAAGTTCCGTTCATCACGGGCACCTTGCCCGATGTTAACGCATCCTTGCATGTGGAGCGCACCATGAATTCACTGTAGTTGCTGTTGCTCTTACTCGTCCCAAACTCTTGTTGGAACACGGCACGCGGGTTCATCGCGAGTCTGCAGAATGTCGTTCCCCGACGCCATCACGTGATTGCTGAGAGAGTGTAAGGGGGAGAGGCCACAGCGTCTTACCCAGCCCCTTACAGAGGCCCGAAAGCACTAGCGCGTGCCAGCACACGTGGTTTTCTCTGCGTTACGCCAAGCTAGGACAGCATACGGCAGCCCGGGCCCCTAAAGTGCTCTGCACGTATCATCATCAAGGCGGTCGAAGAAGAAGACGAAGAAGTCTCTCCGTCTTCGCGTGCGCGTGCTCTCACGTATCATCATCAAGGCGGTCGAAGAACAAGATGAAGAGACTTCTCCTTGGAGCGAGCGCGCGCTCAATATGTTACGGATGGCTATGGTAGGTTTTAGAAAGCGGACGGTTGCCAATAGATCTACGGACAAAGCCCAGCGCAAAAGCTGCTTCGCATCTAAAATGTTGGGTCCGAGTAAGAATCGAACCCAGGCCGTCTACGGGGCAAGCAGGTATTCTACCACGCAACCACGCCTCTGCTTGGAACTGCACTGAAATTAACTTTCATGCTTCACAGACATACGCGTCCTGTATACAGGTGTCACAGTACGAGATGTAATATCGCAGTAATTTTGCGCGGCACAAGCGTACATTGTCATCGGGCGTCACACCATGAGGATATCATAACGACTTGGTGGTTTAAAGCCAGCCACCCATTAGGGAAGGCACACACATTACTGCGCGTAATCCCTTAAGACCACGTAGTGGATGCATCGCTAGTTCGAAAATGTTTCTCGCGCATAATTGCTTTAAAGCATGCTACCCATTACATAAGGCACACTCCTTAGTGCGCTGTTATGCCAGGGCTCCAACCCTAACTTCCTTTCTTCGACAAGGCATTCAAGCTGGTAGAACGTCTGACGCAAAAAGCGTCGACATCGATAGACTGTCTGATGCAACCAGCGTCAACACCAGCTGATGCAACGAGGCGGGAGTCTTACGCAACCCTCGGCAACTCCGGCGATGCGTCTGAAGCAACCGACGGAAATTTCTCACGCAACGTGCGGCAAGCCCTCTCCTCCGCGGATCCGGTTCGAGCCAGCGACCAACGGCGGTTCCTGATTGGAGGCTTCGAGCTACTGGCTGATGCGAGCGATCGCTCAGGGCTATAATAGAACCAAGCTGCGTGGAGAGAGGGAGGCAGCGAGCGAAGAAATCCCGGGTCGTCGTCACCTCTGTACGAGCCCAATAAGCTGTCGGCCCACGTGCCGAATATGTAACGCCTCTGTTTATATGTATATAAATTTGCCTTAACTCACCGTCGCCTTGATCGCTTCGTCTATCATCTCTGCGCAGAAGCAGTCGCAAGCTGAGACACCCGTTACCCAACAGCGCGCATTGTGTTACATACACGTAGAGGTCGAAGTACGCACTTGGCGCAGGATATCGCTATTGCGGCCAACTCTTAAAGGCGAAAGTTAAGCGTCCCCCATTTTTTGGCCGCGTCTACGTACGTTGTTTCCGGAAAATCTTTTAAGTTGTTATGTATATCTTTCGCTCTTTCTGCTCTCCTTGCCTGATGATGGTCGGGATGCATGTTTCTTGGTATTGGTAAGATTACCAAGCCTTTCCTTATCTCGTAAGGGATATCCTTTTCGAAGCCAACGGGATTTCTGTAGCTTATGCCCAGTTCCTCTAGTATATTTCTGCCTGTTTTACTTTGCGTTAGTATTTCATAATGTGCCATTCTCTGAGCTTCTATAAGCTCTTCTGACGTGTTGTGGAGCGCTAATTCCAGTAATTTCTCATTACAGGTAGTTATCGGAAGTCCAATGGCCTGTTAGAAAACTCGTCTAATGATTCTTTCAATATTTTCTCTCTCGGTCACTTGCAGTCTGAGGTTATCATAATCATGAATCGGCTCGCGCTCTCATCGTCCACTTTTATTGCGATACGAGTTATATGGACACTCTCGGCTGGTTTTTGCTGTGGCAGTCGCCGTCGTGTCCTAGATGTGTATATGTATGTATATATAAATAAAAGCCACAAAGAAAAATAAATCAGAAGAAAAAAATTTCCGAAGCGCGCCACCGGGATTCGAACCTTCGGCCCCTCGCTCCGCAGCTCGCTGTTTTAAACCACTCGGCCACGCGCCACAGGCTGCTTAGGATAACAACGGTGAGCTATTTATATACACCAATTAACGCTAACGGCACGCAGAGCTCGGAGGTGCTTCAGTATGTCTAGTATCAACCGCAAGATTGCCCGAAGGGCGCGCTTCAAAGCAGCGTTCCTAGATTTTCTTCGGACGCGCACTAAAAAGTGGCCCATTTCTGTACCCACTGACGATGTGGAACGCCGAGTAACAGATGCCTCGAACGCCACCGCGTGCAGCAGACGTGGAGGGGTCACTCCACGCACCGCAGTTTTAAAGAAGTCTAAAGCGTTGGGGTGTAACGCGCTGCTCAAACACGAAGACGTAACAACCGTAACAGTTTGCTCGCGCTCCTCCTGCGTGTACCTGTGCGTTCTTTTCGAGTATCCTTCCTTGTGTTTGAGCAGTGCGCTGGAAGTGTCGAGGTGTGACCGTTGTTAGTTGGCGGTCATCCTGTGTGTCTTCTTTTCGCCAGTCCTTTGCTCTCGAGCGGCGCGTTGCAAGTATCGAGCTGCTTGTCGTTCTTCGTGTGACATTCTAATTTGTTGCTATCGCATTCATTGCTTCGCCGTTGCGGCAAACTGTGACTTTTTTCATCTCGTCCTCTTCTTTCTCTTCTGCTTTGCTTCCAGAACACGTGCGCTGACTTGTCCGGCGTGGGATGCAATAAATACGAAGGTCGAGAGGACGAATGCAGAGAGAAATTCATGGTGAAAAAAGAAATTTCTTGGTTGGCCGAGATTCACACCCGCGTACCTACGATCCGAAGTGGAACATCCCAGCCGCTCCGCTATCCAGGCACGTTACCAGAGCATAGCATAGCCTAGCATGGTATACAAAGGGGTTGAAAACGTAAGTGACGGTGAGGAGGAGGGATAGGATGAGCGGACAAGCAGTAAAGAGGTGGAAATAAAGAGGCAGAAGAAAAGAGAAATGGAAAGGAAAGGGTGAAAGAGAACAAAAAAGATAGAAAGGCGAGAGAATGTTTACTGAGATAGGGGAAAAAAGAAAGACAGAAAGATAGAGAAAGAGAAAAATAGCAAGAAATGAAGCAAGGAAAGATACGAAACGATAGAGAGAGAAATAAATGGACAGAGAAATAGAAACAAACAGACACAAAAAGATAAAAAGAAAAGAGAGCAAGCATGGTCATCTATAGTATAGCATAAGAAGGGGTAAGCAAGAAAAAGGTGAGAGGGTAAAAAATTGGGGATGGGCGAAGCATGTAGGGAAGGGTGTTTCTGCTCCACTGACATAAAACCCGGGGTGGGGCGAAGCATGCAGTATGCGGCTGTTTCCCACCGCAAAATCGCTGCTGATGGGCAATGAGAGACAGAAGTAGAAGAACAAGAAACAGAAGAAGAAGAAGGGCCTGACCGAGATAATTTGCCACATTGTTTTGATAGAGATTTCTTTGATGAGGCACTAATGGTGGCTAGCCTGAAACCGGGCATGCAGGGAAGGCAACAGTCAGCACGTCGAGATGAAACTCTTTATTAGGCCGAACTTGTGGCCTAGAAACTGAAAGGTACAACAATACACTGATAGCGGCGAACAGTGCGTCGACCGTCGATCAACTGACAAGCGGTGAAGCGCGTCGGCATTTATGCATGTGCCGTAGAATATTCCAGCGTTATCGCTGGTTGTCGTGCAATCTCTAGACCAAGCTCGAGTGTTCGCGTCTTGCGCGCAATCTTAACAAAATTATCTACAATCATCGCGAAGCTTCTCGAACAATGAGGCGCAGTTTGCGCTGAGCGTTGCTGACAGTTCTTGTGGGCGAAAACCGAATACAGCAAAAGTAATAATAAGAAACGCACGTGGCCATATGGAATAAGGAGAAGAATAATACCACAATATGAGAAACAATTAACGAATGAATGAAAGGAAGTCTGGAGTACCAAATTATGTTACGGAATAAGTTAACAGGGAATTCTTCGTGTCTCACCGAGAAATTCGCATAGGGCTGAGCAGACGTTCCTGTTGCTGAAGCCAAGAGAAGACGCCCCAAGGCAAAGAATATTTTGAGAATTCAGATTAATTCTCAAGTTTCTGAATAACATTTCGAAATGCTTTTTTCTATGCCTAATGAATCGACGGCAGGTAAGCAAGAAATGATCAATGTTTTCAGATTCCTGACAAAAATAGCACATAGGAGATTGCACCAGACCAGACCTGTATAAATAAAAATTATGTGGGGGTATCCGGCATCGCAATTTTGTAATAGCCACTTCCAGTCTCCGAGTGGGACACCATTTATTATTCCAGCCGAATGAAAGATGACCATATTAGGAAACTGGTAATTTCATTACTTTTGGCATCTTCAATTAAAGAATACTTCCGAAATCTCGAATCAGTAATAAAAGCTGTATCAGGTACAATGGACAAAATAGGACCACCCAGAGACCACCGCGCAAGAGTGTCTGCCATCTCGTTTATTAGTATGCCACAATGACCTGGGACCCATACCAATCGCACGGTACTCAAATTTTTTGGGATTAAGGAAGTGAACCTTGAGAACGGGAAACTCAGAAGCAGTAAAAGATAAAGATGTACATACTGTCATCGAATCAGTAACTATAACAACTGATGACTCATTTACTGGTAGTTTTCGAAGGGCTAATATAATTGCGAGGAGCTCACCTTCGAATATGGGAGTATAATCTGGGAGGCGCAAGGAGTACGACCATGACAAAGCCTCTGAAAATATGCCCACCCCCGCCTTCTCTTCGCACATGGATGCATCAGTGGCAATTATGTTATCTATGCCCTATCGAAGTAAGTGATCCTCTAACAATCCTATTAAATATCTAAAAGGTCAACGTTTGGCAATACATGGGAAGATATCATCAATTTCAATTTTTGCTATGGCGGATGATTTATCGTTTGCTACGATGTCGCGTATGTTAACATTTAATGATTCTAGTTGGTCCTGTACGAACAAAACTTGTGGTTTATATATTGGAGACCAAGGCTCATTAAAAAACGTTGACGATTCAGCTACGAATACGAACTGCACTCGACTTTGTGAGGACGCAAAAATTTTTAAATATGTTTTGACGGCGAGAATGCGGAATCTGCAAACTAGAGTGGGGATTCGGGCTTCTAGGTATAGAATACTGTTTGCTGTAAATTTTGGTACCCCTAGACAACTTCGAAGGGTCTCTCGCTCTATGAGAACCAGGGGATGAAACTTGTATGCAGGGCCCCCTGAGTATAATATGCAACCAAACTCTAAAATTGGTCGAACATACATCCGATAAATCATAAGTAGCTGGTCTATGCGTAGCCCAGAAGGGTGGTGACGAAGCTTACGTAACATCCCAACAGCGCGTGTTGTGTTGCCTTACATTTCACGTGCTCAATGTGTTTGCGCCAGCTGAGTTTTTCATCATAAAAAACTCCTAAATATTTGACACAGTCATTTTGGGGAATTACTTCTTGACGATACTGAAGGGAAATGCTAACTGGAGCATACAATGGAAAAACAATCAAGGAAATTTTGCTGACGTTTAGAGTCATTCGAATATGTTCAAACCAGAATTCTAAACTTCCCAAGTATGATTGTAATACTGCATACAGTAAATGAATTTTACCTGCCGAAGCGAAGAATGCGATGTCGTATGCATATACATAAACTGTAACGTTATTGTTCAACGGAATTGAGCTTAATAGAATGTTCAATAAAACAGGGGAAAGAACTGAACCTTGAGGGACCCCTCTAGATTGATCATATTTCAAGGATGATAAGCCACGTTGGGAACAGTAAAATTTCCTATCCTTTAGGGACTCATACAACGAATTGATAATATATCCCGGAAAATTCAAGTTTTTTAAGGCATTGAGCAAGATGACATGTTCGACACTGTCGTACGCCTTAGCAAAATCTAGAGTGACTAATGCTGCCAATTGCCACTTGTGACGGACAAGCTTAATACGTCCCTCTAAATCTACATGTGCATGCCATATGGAGTATCCAGTTCTAAACATGGGCTCAATAACGAGTTATCTGCAATAAATTTAATATTTCTAATGTATAACAATCTTTCAATTAATTTAATGATATGCGAAGTTAATGCCATAGGTCTTATATTATCAATATCCATACCTGCTCCTTGTTTCTTAAGCAAGGGAATTATTTTTGCAAGTCTCCAGTCTGGAGGGATCCAACGATTTCCGAGTGAGTGATTTACAAGATTAAGAAGGTTCTGAGGAGACACATCAAATAATATTTTTAACATGCCTGACGTAATACCGTCAGGACCGGGGGTTGAATTCGGGAGTAACTGAACAGCGTGCGCCAGTTCTATGGTTACGTCAACGAAATCATTCACATATAAAGGTTTTTGGAATTTTGTTTGTAATTGAGAGGCAAATCGCTGTTTTAGTCGCAATGCAATTTCATCTAATAAATCAGCCAATTCTTTTGAAGTGGGAACAACTGATTCTACGTTAATAGAAGAAATAGCCTTACGAGATCTAAGAAATCTAAAAAGAGCTTGTTTATTCTTGCTTTTAGATAGAAAAGTATAACGATTATCGTCATATTTAGCTTTAGCTTCGGAAACAATCCTCTTAAATTTAGTTTTGGCATATTTATAATTACTCCAATTAGTAGGATTCTGGTTAATTAAAAGTTTTTTCCATGCAGCCTTTCTGCGCCTGTACTTTCGATCACAATCAGAATTCCACCATGCACTTACAGACGTTCCATTTTGTGGTAACCTCACAACTCACCGGAGTAGAGACCACCGCGGGTTCAGGCTTAGCGAGCCACAGGGCCGCGTCTACCGTCGCCTGCTTACGTTTAGCGCACCGCTCCGCGCGTGCTCAGCTAGCACAGGCGTTGAGCGCCGCGCGGCATAAACACAGTGTTCGAGATTACATACACATAAACACTTTATTTGCCTTCTGCGGCACCCCAACACACACACAGTACACGTCCGCTCCCGGGGCACGGGGAAGGAAAGGGCTTCCCGCGCGGACGATACACCAAGGGGTTCCGCGAAGCACGTCGCAGCTCGCAATGGCGAGCTTTGACACGCCGCTCGGGAAAAGGTCCCTCGCGGCTATGCTGCGCACTCTCGCGGTGACCACTGGGCCTGGTCGCGAGGGCTAGGGCAATCTCCGTACGCGTGGGCCTCCGGCAAGTGCGGCTCGGCGTGGTACGACCGCGCACGAGCACTAGGCACCGCTCTTCGGCTTCACGTACGAACCGGAGCTAACACTGAGGTAAACACGCCTGCAAGGATGCCGAGGCACCCAGGCAGGCTACAGCCCAGCGATTCCCAAAGGGGACGTTGGACCAGAAGGAAATGCGTGCTTACCCAGCGGCGTCCGAGGAGAGAGAGTTCGTCCCGGCCTGCACGCGCGTCCGCCGCGCTGAATTTCGCGGCTCCCAGACCGCGTGCAGCGCCACCACGAAAGCCGGCGCGTAGCGCGAGATGGCGCCACTTGCCGTCGCGGGAGAACGGGAGAGGGAAAGGATTCGCGGTACGGCGAAATGCCCGCGCAGTGGCTTCGGGCGCGCCTCGGATCCCCACATCCTCCTCTCCTTAAATCACCCTATACCGGTCTGCAAAGGCAGCCGGTCGTCGCCCATGCATGCAAAGGCGTTATGCAATGAGCAACAGCTAACCTCAGCCCAGGCCCACAACTGCTGCTAATTACTCTACAAATAAACAAGAAAAACAAATAATAACACAATACACTCGAAATAGAGAAAAAAACGGTCTATATATTCAGCCCGCGGAAGGGGGGAAGGGGGGGACTAAAGTTCTAGGAGCTGGTCAACGTCCATTGTCCCCACGCCGCCTCCGACTTCCGCGGTTGGAGGCCCGCTGCTGGCTGGCGGCGAGGGCGTCGGCGGTCCCGTTAACAGCGCCGCAAACTGAGGATCCTCCCCCAGTCGGCGTCGGCAGAGGGCCGCGAGGTCGGCGTCAGAGCGCTGGCCGAGCGGGGCCGGCGCTCCTGAAGCCTTCTTGGGCTTCGCCTCTTTCTCCGCGGCCGCCTTTGTCCGCGCCAAGTGCAGGTCTCCATTGTAGTGGCTCTTGAAGTGTACCGTCACGCTGCACGTGGCGCAGAACGCTACGCCGGCTGGTAACGGCAGCTGGGCTCCCCCGGCCGCCACATCGACCTCCGAGACTGTGCAGCTGCGGAACGGCCACGAAACACGGTCAAGGTGCAGGCCGCGACGCACCCGTCTTTGCGCCTTCCATGGTGCGTCGCTGCAGAAGAAACGTGGCTCCTCCTGCCCCCGCTGCTGGGTCCACGTAGCCACGCTGCGTCCCTGATGCCTGGGTCGTGGCGGCGCTGAGGCTGCCGGCCCAGGCGGCCGTGGTACTCGCTTGGTCGGCCTCTTCGACCCTCGCCGGCGGGCCGCTGGTTCCGCCGTGGTGTTTTGCCTGGGCGCCATGTAGCTCGTCACGCACGCCGAGAAGTAATGCGGCGACCAGAAGTCTCTGTCTCTTCACCGTATGCCACCTCCTTCTCTCCCTATTAACACCAACACACGTCCACTCATTGGCTGTCAATCGGGCTCCTCCCAACACCACGTCCGAGGCGGCACACTCTCTCCCCTCGCTTGCACAAGCACTCACGACCCCCCGTTGTTTCCTATGGTGTCGTCAACACGCCGCGCACTTCCAGGGCACGCACAGATGCACCACGCTCGTACACAAACACACACACACACGAACACACAGCTCCGAAGACGGGCTTCTCCGAACGCGCCCCGCGATGGAAGGCGCGAAGCGTCCTTCGTCCCTTTCGCGTTGGGGGGATGGGGGCAGCGCAGCGTCCCCTGGCCCTCTCCCTCCCCCGCACAACAGCACCAGTATTCACGACCCCCTCCGCAGGCAAAAACAGCGACGGAAACGAAAAGGAAGAACAAGTGCCGCTCCATATTCCCCAACAGGCAGAAAAAAACATCAAGTAAACACGCACACTCAAACAAACAAACGCAGCAGCAACTGGGCGGAGGCCGACTTCTTTGCGAGCACTGGCTGTAAAGAAGCTAGCCTACTGAGGTTAGACAGTAAGGTGAGGGCCTTCGGTTGCGGAAATACGTCCGCCGTCCGGCGCGAAATCACTAAGGTGACCGCTTCCTCAGATTATACCGGTGCGTGGTCCGAACGCGGTCCGCCGTCCCGGGTGTGCCCCGTTGCTTGCGCGCAGTGCCACTGGGCGCTGGCGGGAGCTCGTCAGACCTCGACGCAAAGGCTTTCAGGTCTGCGATGTGGGCAGGGCTGAGTTTTCCCGAAAGGGGATCTTTCAGCAAGTACGCGAGCGGAATCCAAGCTTTCTCCACTCGGAACGGACCAAGCCACTTAGGAGCGAGCGAGGCTGAGAACCCCTTGCCCGCGTCGCTAAGAGCGTGGTTGCGCTTCAGGACAAGATCACCTGCCTTAAATGAAAGATGGCGATGTTTCCGGTCATACTGGGCCTTCTGCGCAGCCCTGGCCGATGCCAAACTCTGCCTTGCTCTACAGAGAGCTCGACACAGCCTGTCCCGAAGCTTTGATGCGTAAGCAGAACAGTCTGCTGGTGCTTCCTCGTCTCCGAGCTGGCATTGCATGACACTGGTCACCGGATTTGCCAACTCCCTTCCGAAGTTGAGGAAAGCGGGAGAGAAACCAGTAGAGCGACTTTCGGAGGTTCGGATTGCGAACGCGAGCTCACTCAAATGGTCTGCCCAGTCCTTTTGACTTTTGGCAAAGGCCGTCAACATCGGTTTGAGCGTACGATTGGTTCGCTCCGTCAAATTGGACTGGGGATGGTAGGGCGAAGTGGTGCAGTGATTAATTCCTAGGGAACGGCACGTATCACCAAACACCCGAGCGGTGAAATACGACGCGTTGTCGGTAATCAGTCTTTCCGGAAAGCCGAACCGACAAAACACTTCCTCCAGCCTCTCAAGCACCGCTCGCGCTGTCACCTTCCGAAGCGGAAACAATTCCACCCACTTCGAAAAATGATCCACGACTACCATCAGATGTATGAACCCCTGCTTGCTTCTGGGGAACGGCCCCATTAGATCGCAGGTGGCTACTTGCCACGGACGCTCACTGACAATCGGTTTCATCAGGCCGGGCGGCTTGCCACGCCTTGATTTCACCGCTTGACAGACAAGGCAGGAACGGCAATAGCGGAAAATGTCACGCTTCATGCCAAGCCAGGTCACAGTCTTGCTCAGTTTTGCAAAAACTTTGGAGCCACTCAGGTGACCGGCCATGGGTTCGTCGTGAGAGGATCGCAACTGTGCGGCTCTCAGACTTTTGGGCATAACCACCTTAAACGGGTCCACGGACTGTAAAGTGGACGAAAAGATAACTTCCCGCCGGCAGGGACCGAACCTGCGACCTTCGAATAACGCCTCCGATGCTCTACCACTGAGCTACGGCGGCGGTCATCCTCCCGTCCACTTTATGGTGTATATATGTGCATTTACACCTTGGAGTGTTAGTCAGCGCCAATCGCAGCCATGGCGGCGAGTGTGGAACACTTTTTTCTGCCTTTCTGGCGTCACGTAGCACGTGATCTTTCTACGAGCTGGCAGCTGACCAATAATCCCACGCATACTACCTGAAGGCATCAAGTCTGCCAGAACGAGACCCTTGCTATGAATGAAGGAAAGATGACTCTTAAGGGCTCGTTTTCTTTGTTAGACACAATAATAATGAGAACTAACAGACAATAACGCCAACGAAAGTATAGGGGGTGTTATCTGTAGTATTAAAAATATAAATGTGAAGAAAGTAAAGTGGACGAAAAGATAACTTCCCGCCGGCAGGGACCGAACCTGCGACCTTCGAATAACGCCTCAAAATTTGTGAGATTATAACGTTAAGGTATGTCACCACCCTCAAAAACGCATTTTTAAATGAGTTTTTTGGATTTTACATTTTCAAGCTCCTTGTCTATTCAAGAATATTTAGCGAAAACAATGATGTTGTTATCTTGAGCCGTTCAAAAGTTACGACCATTTTTCCAACCCCTCTTAGACGCATTCGAAACCGAAACTTAAGGTTTCTTATCGCGCTAACCTGTCATGTCGTGATAAATGTTTTTCCTTATACATATTACGTAATGCTAAGTTGTCTAAGTACATTCTAAAGCTTGTGGGACATGATGTTTAAGATTTATCTGAAATTTTCCACTACACGGCTTCGGCACTCTGTTGTTGCGCGCGTTTTCGCTCGGCTGTCAGTGCTTTTTCGTACACCACTTCGAGCTCTTGCACTTAGTTCTGGCCTTTCATGGACTAAGTTATTGTGCTCCATGAAATATAGCAAAGTATAGGACGAAAAAGAAGCATCAACGCAAGTTATGGAGTCAATAAACCAAGCGTGGAGCTGCTGTGGTGAACGTAGATGAGAGTCAGCTGGAGACTCAAAACGAGCTAGAAAAAGTACGTGCGCGTCAGCTCGCTCAAGAGGAGAATGCGCCGCTTCAGAAGAGGTCCCCAGATATGAACCTAGTGAATTTCAGACGTATGGAATGTTCCTTTATTATATGGTTATTCAAATCAAATCTTTAAAGCCATTTTTCTCGAAACATCATTTTTTGCATCCTACACTTACGCAAAGAGCGATTACTTTCCTTCTGATAAAGATTTTCACATATAATTTTGCGTACAATCTTTTATAGGTTGAGCTGTACATTCAAGCAGAATTATTTAAAATGACCAGTAACTTTTTGTAATATGGCCAATTTTGTGCAAAACAAAGCTGTCAAATGTAAACTTTTTCAGTCTTTTTACGATAACGCGCCTAAGCTTAGAGATCGGTTGAACATGGAGGTTAGATGCACAGGATAGTCTCCTGACTACGTACCTGCTAAGTTGCGTTTCAATCGCACCAACTATTTTGTAGTTATGACTGTTGGCACAACATGCATATTTTGGCACATTTTGATTTTTATAGTTTTGTTTTTTACATTTTAGCAGTTTCGATCATCATTCTAAAGTTTAAATTTACATTAGCCCTACAAGCCAAATTATAATTAAAACTTTTCGATTGCGACTGTATATTTTTTTTTCTCGGAGGTATAGGCCGTTAGCTGTTAATGATTCGTGGAGATTTTCTGGGCCATGCTCACAGCACCTGCTTGTAAAATGACGCGACAAATGACGCGTAAGTGATCCACCGCGTAATCACCACGTACGCATGACTGTGTAAAAAATAATAATAATGAACTATTTTCAATACGGCGCATTGTTCTTCATTGGTTCTTCGCTATTCGTCAAAAATTTTCAATGTGCCATAAAATCGCCTGCAATTGTTACGCGACGTCACAAGTCTGTGAAAACTCGCGGCGTTAAAATGAAGTGTGCACAATAAGCAGCACATTACGATGCTGAACAATAACTTATTTTTTTTCGGAGTAGCCAGACAGTGTCTCTTTCTGAACGTAATTTAAGAAGGCTGCCCGCCAAACACATTGGCAGCGGCTGCTTATAGCAGCGGGCGAGATGGATTCATATGTATGTAATAGATACTTTCATTTGTAGTATAACGATGCTGAGCTGTTTTTGGGCGTGTACAACTCTCTGTGAATTCATCATTGCTGACAAAGAGGTAGAGAGAGAAATAAACATTATTAGGAACAGACACAATCCTTTGCAGGTAGGCAGCCTTAATTGCTTGGTCCAGAAAACCGTGGACGCTGATCACCTCCCTGGTGAGGTAGGTCAAGTAACGGGGCAAATTTTAAAGCTGGGCTTCTCAATGTACTCGAGTCCACTGCCTTGTTACAAGACGCCACGATCCCTGCAGGCTACTATTTGATAAGCCGAGTGAAGCAGGCCAATTTGAGACTGAAGTGGGAACCTATTTTAGCTGCCCTGGCTAGACACGACTAAAATACTGGACACTTGTGCATACTCATCAACTCACAGCAGCTTGAATATGGAGCAGTCGCGATGCTATTCGTTTTCAAGGAAACTGAATTTCCTGAAAAAGGAGAGCGTTTGATCGGGCTATAAAACCTTTACTGGTTCCCGCTCATATTTGCGTCGCGGATTACATAAATTTCAGACCAGGCAGAACAAACTGAAATCATGACAGATTGCTGTAATATTATAGAGCCCCTGCTGAGCGATATAGCGTCCTCTGCAATGCTCGAGCGCAAGACGCACACGCGTAGAATAGGCAGCCCGCACCGCAGGTAGCCTAAAGTGCGTGGTCATGACTTTGTCTGACTTGTTAGTTTCCCAGTCAGCAGCAGAAAATAACCACTGTCAAAATAACCACATTTCTCAGTGGGGGGGCTAGCGCCCCCCTTGTCCCCCCGGTAGATACGCCTACGTCAAGGTGTCTTAGGGGCGAAGCACCTTAAGGCTGAGGCTTGTCCGTCCGAGTGGCGTCCGCGCACACGGCACAGCACCGCGACAAATCGAAACATCAGGTTTTAATACAACTCATATTTGTGACAAAACAATATAAAACACCTACACTGATCGGCGACTCCAACGTAGACATTATGGACCTTAGGACCTACCTTTGTCGTTGACTCTTTATGTCACTTTATGTCGCTTTATGTCACTCAATTTACATTATTATGGGCAACGCGCGGGTAACGTACGGTCACGCACCCATACGATATCTAGAGCTTTTCCCACTCGCCATGATTCACTTCGTGGAGATGCGTGGAGTTTTTCTCTCTTACTGAACCTTAAAGACCGATCTGCAGTCGGCCCAGAGATACTTTCCCGATGCTTTTTGGCGCCGGTATGCCGAGCCTGTGCCATACATTATCGCTGCTACTTGTTGTTTCTATTGAAAGCTAGCTATCATTCTAGATAATTGGCGTGTTTCCCGGATGGTGGCAGTTCACAAAAAATTACCGCCCAATATCCTTGACGTGATCCTGCTGCAAAATACTTGAACACACACCCGTACTTTTGATAACCGAATTCCTTGAACTTACTAAACTACTACCTAATTACCATTATGGATTTCGAAAACACCTTTCAACAATCTGACAGCTGACTGCTACTATTCATGAGGTTGTTTTAACCCTCGATTCCGCCGGTCAAAATGACATAATGTTTATGGATTTAAAGGGACACGAAAGAGAAACAATGAATTGGTTTAGATTGATGAAGTGTGCTCGGAGAACTCTTGTGTAGCTTATTTCACCACCATAGGTTTACTATTAGAGGAGAAAACAAGTTCAAAGTTTCATTTTTAAATTTCGCGCCGAACTTTGTAATTCGTGACGTAAAAGACTTCAAAGAGCATTTACCGTATTTTGGCGCCACTGGCTCGACGAAATTTCCACAAACTCGTTATGTCAAGTCTCTGGCCCCCTCAGAGGACAATGTACTTCGATTTAACCGATTAGGAACTACGTAGGCCCAAGCAGGCGCCGTCAAAAATATGTGACGTCACGCAAATGGTGCGGGAATTCCAAGGTGGCGTCGCCACCTGCCTGTATTTTCTTTTTGCGCGTTTTCTCGCTTATTAAGCGCCTTCGCGCAGAAAGAGTGGTGTTCTTGGTATCGTGGAAGACTACTTTACTAATGCGAGAAAAATCGTTTTGCTCTTTAGTGTCCCTTTAAGCAAAGCTTTTGGTCGTGTGTACCATAGTAAACATCTCAACTAACTTCATAGATTTATCTTACCATGTTTTATTTTAAAGTGGATAAAAAAGTACTTGTCCAACCGACCTCAATTTGTTGATGTAGACGGGTGCTCGGCTAAGCATTTGTCAATTACGTCTGCCGTGCCTCAGGGAAGCGTCTTGGGACCTATCATGTAGTAGTAGTAGTAGTAGTAGAAGTAGTAGTAGCAGCAGCAGTAGTAGTAGTAGTAGTAGTAGTAGTAGTAGTAGTAGTAGTAGTAGTAGTAGTAGTAGTAGTAGTAGTAGTAGTAGTATTCACGCAGATCATGCTACCTGAGGGGCAGTGAATAAAAATAGATAAAACGAAATAATGGTTATATGAAGATGCTCTAAATGATGACGATTATTGTGCTTGAAATGAAGGATGGTGACTAAATGATGATGATGGCCTTCGGTACAAAATACCAGCACAGCGATTCGGACCTCCTTTCATTACTACAGAAACTCACGATGGCAATAAACCATTCGCGCGCTTGCAGGTTCGCTATCCGACGGTTTTCATGGCGTGGTGCGGGCTGAACCTTTTTCTTGGCGCTAATCGCAAGTGGCCGGAAAACCTGCCTTTCCGCACTGCCATTTTTCAACTAGGAGTAATTTTACTGGTGTACTAGGTTCCCTAGCTCTATTCACGTAAAAGATTTGAGCGGATATTTACAGATAATGAAGAATAGATATCGCAAACAACTCTGGTTTAACAAATTTTTGCCTGTCCCTATGCTGGTGCAGATGGTAAAGACCTCGCGCGCTTGTTTCAGTTTACGCTACTGCAGTTACATTGTTGTTCGGATGACAAAAGCTCACGATTGCGAATTGTTAGCGCATGGAGGTTGGCTACGCAGTGGTGCGGACGGTGCAGCCGAGAACGTAAACATACCTGTCTGGTGAGAGCCAATCCAACGGTGGTCACACACTGCGCGCTGATACCGCAGGGACGCGATCGAGTACCTTCAACGCCCTCCTACTTAGTACTGTTGGTTTCCTTTGCGCTTTCCAAAAGTACGCAGCTACAGTTTGGCCGGCCGTTGGCACACCGGCGCAGCAAGAACGTAAGTATGCGTTTCTAGGGAAAAAAGGCGCGCTCCGGCACCACATATTCCGCGTCGGAGTAAGCCAGGGGTCTCGAGCACGCGTACCGCATACCTTTCGTTAGCGGTCGAGTCCTCACGCGACTGTATTCATACCATATTTGTTTTCTTATGTTCATGACCTACGCTGACGTGACTGGTCTCCAACATTTTTCTCATAAAACCCCCATGCTATCCCTATGCAGTACCATCTCTATATCTAAACATTGGTGTCCAGACTTCAGGCATCCTTGAGATCAGTATTGACATGTTTCTCGAACCCTCACGCCCAGTTCTCTTCAGAAATGATCCATATACCAGCAAATGGCAACGTTAGCTGACATTTTGTTCAAACCTCCCCTCCGCCTCCTGCATGTCCCTCCCTCTCACCCACCGGTGCCTCCCCTCGTTCCTTTTTCACTGTCTCGACCCGTACGGCGGAACATTTCGTGACTGCGGCCTGCGAGCTGATGCGGGTTTGAGCCCCTGGCGTAAGCGAATACTTCACACGCTCGTCCGCGCACCTTTATTCGATTTGAAGGGCACGTGGTCGTCCATGCTGTCAGAAAACTTTGTCGCAAGCTCCAGTTTTCTCCTTGTGAAGCGAATCGATTCTTCGCATGAAGGCAAAATCGCGCAACTAAGGAAATCAAGTTCATCTTCTGGGACATGAAAAGTTTCAGAAGTTACTGCTGACAAAAACGCATCACCCATTGTAATCAGTAGATCATGTCGTTTATTTCTCTTTTTTTGCGAACCTTCGCAAAGCGAACGAATTGAGGCTCGATTCATTGCAGTGCGGTTGGTTGGGGAATCGGTTACTTCTTATAACGATGCGAATGACCAGCGCAAGGCCGTGACGGTACGACGAGATATTGCCTGGTCGCTCCCAATCAAAGAAAACGCTGGTGGTCACCGGGTGGCGGAGTGCGACAGATACTTCTTACACATATTTACGTATCGTTTGAAGAGAGCCCTGTGCTCAAAGACCGTCACATGCTCGCTGAGTGGCAAGAGCATCCTGGTGCCATCCAGGCGCAGCTTGTCGTGTAGGACCTGGGCATACCATCCTGGCATGGTCGTCCACCTAATGTATGCAATTTCGCGCAAGTAATTCGGCATTAGCGACTTCCCCCTCACAACATCTTCAATAGCGTTGCATACGGCAACTCTCAACGTCTCGTGCAGCAGTGCCTCACTATTCCATACGTCATACGGGAGCTCATCCCCTCCGACTTTCTGCGGTGTCTTAGTCATGAGAGACTGTAACGTTGAGAGTACTGTTCGAATTGAGTGACGGTCAGGTGCCCAGGAGCAAGGCCCAGAAAACGAACCCTTGGAGGGATTGCAGGGTACTCTGGTGGTAGCTTGAGCGCAACATGAAAAAAGCCACCCTCAAATGGTGTGTTTGGTGGCCCGATCAACAATGCTTCTATCTGGGTCATGTTTCCCTCATCCACGTGAGCGTGTATTCCTGGAATCTTGGGGCCGTGCATCAGTTCGTTGATGTCTCTCGCTGCCCGCGCCAGGCACGTGCTTGTTGGCTCTTCGTGCGGGCGCGAAATCGGGCTCCATATCCAGGCGTGCCGGTACCTGGATGGTCTTGGCATTGTCCTGCGTAAATTATTTATGACTAAGACGGGCATCTCTGTTTACGAATGGCACACGCTCACTATGGAATGTATGCCACGAATTAAAGTATGTGCAAGAGCAGGGTTCACACTTGTTGGTAAGGAGAAAAAGCGCTTCCATTCCAGAATATTTCAGTGATCACTATCATTCTTCTTCTTCGTAATGCGTTTTGCTTGCCGAGGTTGTCTTAATACTGTTCCATAGAAATCGTCAGTCGGCTTAGTAGTGCCAGTGGCTTCACTATTTTTTTCTTATGAATTGCAACAGCCCGCTCAAAAGTGCCAGAGGAGCTAGTTCGAAAAAACTTTCTTTTTTTGTTATATTACACCTAATCTTTACGAGTATCTCATCATTACGAATACATCAAAGTACTTGAAAATGGTTTGCAATACAAGCTCAACAGCGCGAAGTGCGCAACTAAAAAGTGCTCTGCGTGCAGAGCATGAGGACGACACAGCTGCCGGGGTGAGAATCACAGAGGAAGCATGCTAAGAAGAAGACAGAGAGGTCATTCTTTTGCCATCGTTCCCTAAAACACTGGAAATACTGAATGGCCCGCAAACAGATTACTGGCACACATTTGTACGTGCCATCTATGAAATGATGGTCGTCATCATCATAATAGCTGCGTGTCTCCATTATATGGATCGAAGGACTTACAGCTTCCCAATCATTCCATCATTCATGAAATTTTCAGTGGTACATTATCTGTTGGCGTTTTCTCTCAGTCATTAAAATGGAGATTGAAAATTTCAATGAAAAATTATGAAAAGGTCGGCCCGTGTGCTGCGACTCCAGCCGGCTATTAGACGCTTGCACAGGGGACGACAGAGATGAATGTTCTGTGGCAGTGGTTCTCAAAGGGGGTCCGCGAACTCATTTCGCAGGGTCCGCGAACTCATTTCTCAGGGTCCGCGAAACCCTACATTGGAAAAAGAAAAAAACGCGTATTTTGGAGGCACACTATGTCCCGTGACAATGGTGCATTCTGATTTTTAAGCGAGGCTGTTCTTGGTCGAGTCTTTCATGCCCGGTGTCCGTCGTAGATCGTAGATCGTACTGGGTTTACCCACAGAAAGTGGGTAAATATCACTACGGATATGTGCTGCTCCTGTCACCCCTCCCACTACGCACTACGGCCACAACTCACCACGACGCCCACTACTCCTCCCACCACTCCTCCCACTTCATTCCCACTTCATTCAACCCACTTCAACTCCACTGCATGCACCAGCTTCGGTGTTTCATCAGTGTCCGCCAAGCGGAGCTGGCTGAATTTTTCGTGTGCTAACCGCAGAATATTGCATTGCGGCACAGTTGGTTTATGTTTATTTGCACCATGACATGGCTCTTAAAGTTTTTGTTGCAGTTTTCTACGACATATGCATGCGCGCATACTTTTTATAGGTTTGCATACTTGAAAAGCAAACATAGCTAGAAACAGGTTGAATGTCGCTGCAGGCCGCACAACTTGTCGGCAAGCTGTTGAGATGGAATTGGCGTGGCACTTTAGGTTGACCAGTCTTTGCCAAGGAGACCTAATTCACGGTGCATGTTGTGTTACCATATCGCCTCTCCCCCCCCCCCTTTTTTTTTTCTCACTGCAAGGGGTTCCTCATCACACACACCGGTTCACATGGGGTCCCCGAAACATCCATGGCTGATAACCACTGGTCCAAAGTAGGGAGGATGATTATAATGTTAGTCTATCGTTTCTGTAGTGATTTGAGAAGAAAAAATTGGCCGCGTATCTGCGTGCTTCGCTGCAAATGACGTGTAATAATAATAATTTATTATTCTTGGGGAACTTAAACGCAGAAATTTTGGTCTCTCTGTCTTTCTGTCTGTCTTTCTTTTTGTCGGCACGTCCCTCGATTGAGCCACTCGGCCAAAGTTGAACCACTTGCCCAAGGGCCAGCCGTCTTGAACTGGTACGGCTGTTCATACCTGTGAACGTTGTCGATCAAAAAGTAAATATCATGCATATCTGAGGTGCAACATCACTAGGTAAGTATTAGGTGGCGTGTTCCTTTAATAGAAAATGCATACATACGTAATTTTAAGGACCCTAGTTTCTTAAGCTGCGCTGAAAATGCATAAGAATGGAAGCTTGAGCGAGTTGGTATGCGTTCATCTTTGTTGAAACAGCGCTCACTAGACGACGACGAAGTAAAAGAAGGCACAGGACAGGCGCTGCCTGTCCTGTGCCTTCTTTTACTTTGTCGTCGTCTAGTGAGCGCTGTTTCAACAAAGCTGAAAATGCGACTGCGCTGAAATTTGCCTTCCTCCGTGCCCTTCGCACGAGCTCATGGTTGTGTTTCGGTTTCGGTTCTGTATTGCATTGTACGAATGCCATGGGTTGGTGCTGAAAAACTTTAGTTTTGAGAAGGCCAAGAAGGTGAAAAAAAATATTTAAAAAATGAAAAAGCAGCGTTGTGGGCGGCCTTCAGGCTGCCGGTTGTGGGCGCCGCTCTGGCGTTCCTGTTTTACCCAGGCGACGTGTAAATAAAAGAGTGTGTGGAGAGTACTCGTTGAGTGCGGACGTTTCTCTGCAAAGGTCTTCGCCTGCTGCTGCGCCGGGACTACCAGCACGCAACACAGCACTCATGTTTCCCGACGTATTGCCAGATGGCGTCCATATCTGACACAGCGCCTCTTCTATCGTCTTTACACGACATTTGCAGCGAAGCACGCAGATACGCGGCCAATTTTTTGAAGGAAATGGCTGGCTTTCCCGTTCTAGTCGACCTCAGAGCATCACATTACTATCGGTGGCGACGAAACGACGCATGCCTGAAAGCTTACTGATCTGGAGTATTTGCAAGTGAACCGCGTTTTGACTCTCGTGTCGGCCAAAACCCAACCGCGCGGTGTTGTCACGCAGCGTGGAACCGTATCTCGTAGGCGGCGCGAATCTCACGGACAGCTGGCGTTGGAAAGAGCTCGGGCGACGCTGTCTAAGTCCCAAAAGATAAAAATCAAGATAACAATCAGGTGTATGTATAGTGCATTTTATCTACGTTTGGAACATTGTTATTGGAAGCGACAAACCGTACTTCAGCGTACTAGAAGTTTCAGTGGCACTGCAAACGTTAAGACAGACTAGAAGCAACGTTTTTCACATGTCTAAACAGTACCTAGCGTATAAACTGCCGTCGTGCACAACGTGTCGGAGGCAAGAAACCGCATTTTCTTATTATTTGACTGGTTGCCCGGACATTCTCGTTTTCCTTCGCCCACTCTGCTAGCACTGGGGGGGAAGTCGGTCAAACTTATGGCCGCTGCCAGTAGCTCGAGTCGGGACTACGCGGTTTCGCCGTCAACGCGCCACGTCCACAACGTTGTGAGCGGTCACGGGTCGTCGCCGACTAGCTCGAAGCGAATAAGTGGAGACATCCAGGGCAGATGCTTTCATTGACACCACGAAGCTACGTCCTCCCCCAGCGTCGACTGTACACTGACCCAATCCAGGTCCGGTCCCTTAAACCGCATCCGGAAAGCTAAAAAAAACACCCGGCCTGCGTGGAACACGCGGCACAGTCACAGCGAAAGCTGGAGAAGCGGCCTTCCCAGTGCCCGCTGTAAACACCCTTGGGTGCATACTGCAAGTGCAGCTGCAAGCTATTCACTACGACATAAAAAATAATTTTACACCAGAGCTGTAATTCTCGGGGTTTGCCGTGTGTCGTATATAGAATGTCATCATGATCATGAACCGGCACACGCCCTCTTCCTCCACTTCATCTCTTCCTCTTCCTCCTTTTCTGCTCGCTCCCAGAACACGTGCGCAGATTAGTCCGGCATGGTATGCAATAACTATGAAGGCCGAGAGAACGAGTACATAGACGGAGAAAAAGACATAAAAAGAAAGGTAAAAAAGTCACAGTTTCGCCGCAAGGGCGAAGCAATGAATGCGATAGCAAGAAACTAATGCTATACGAATTGAGGCTTGCCAATGGATACTATCAGTTTGAAAAGCGCACCTCTTGCAAAGGCGGCCGAAGCAGCGAAGGAAACTAGCGTGCTTCAACTGTCGAGCTGTGACACTCGATAGTTCGCGCTCATCTTCTGTTTGTTCGTTTAGCGGCGTCCCTGGAGCTCGAGTGACTTTTGTACGCTCCGTAACATGAGCGCGGACATCAGGGTGAAAGCTTGAAACATCCCTCTTCCCCGCACCACGAGAAAACCGCGCTAGCAGACAGCGGAAGGGCAAGGCTCTCCCTGCGCAAATATAAGAAGAAGCGAGCGAGCTCGCCGACGACTTTTTAATGCGCCTGTCGCGCTCCTAGCGCCATCTCGCTGGTAATGATGAAACGCTTATAAGCGCCTGCCGTCTCTGACTCCGTCCAGCGGTAAAGGGTGCGTATATGACGCTCGCCGTTAGCTGCGTGGAGGACCTGCGTTTCGTGGCGTAGTGGCTAGCGCCACTCGCTGCGGAGCAAGAGGTCCCTGGTTCGATTCCGCGCCTCGGAAGCATTTTTCTGAATTATTTTTCTTTGGGGCTTTTATATATATATAGATACTTACACATATACGGTGCATGACGACGGCGACGGCAAAATCCAGCCGAGACTGTCCATATAATGGCTATCGCAATAAAAGAGAAATTATTGGCAATGATGAATTCTTGACGAGGCGAGTCTGGCACCCGGGCACCCAAAATTTCGACTCGAGCATTCTAACCACGCGCTACCCAGGCATGCCACCAAAGCATAGCACAGCCCTGTATAGTAGGGATGTGCGAATATTCGAGTTTCGAATTCGAATCGAATAATACATAATCGAATAATTCGATTCGACTTTCGAATAGCTAGTATTCGAAGGTTTGAATAATTCGACAGGACGAATACATAAACCGCGACAAAGGTCAATGGCGCAACTTGGTTAGGGTAAGGCGGAGAAAAGTAATGTCAACGTTGTGACACTTGGCTTTTTGTTAAAGCTTTCACTGATATCCTGGTTCAAAGGCATGCGAATGTTTATTTTAAAGGAGACTATTTTATTTGCGCACGTCAAAAAACACACACGAGAACACTGTCAAGCCCTTCAAAACTTCACTACCGAAACGAAAGCATGGACTTCTTACGTAGTTCGGTCGCGTATGCCGCAAGCGCCGTAAAACGTCCAGAATTTGGCCCCCGAAACCCTCGGCGATTGGCTTCACATGGGAAAATTTGTTCGCGCTGTGTCTCTACCGCACCACACCACTCGTTAGACGTCCCATTGTTGCGGCGCGCAGCTAAAACGATGCTGTGAACGGGCGCCCGCAGATTTTTAGGTCTGGAGCCTTCATGACGATGAAGCACGACATTAACGTTGTTCTTCTTTCAATTTTCAATAAAATCTTTGGTATTTGATATTCGATTCGATAATCGATATTTTTGGCCGCTATTCGGCACTATTCAATTTGAATTCGACTCGAGATAAAATTTCACTATTCGCACACCCCTACATTATGTATAGAATGTGTTGGAAAAGGGAATTGACGGGGAGGAGGAGGGGAAGGAGGAGGGCAGTACGAGTAAAAAGAAATAAATAAAAGTAGACAGAAAGAGAGAAATAGAAAGAAAGGAATAAAAGAGAGGAAGAAGATTCCAAGGCAACAGAACTACTACGGAGAGAGAGAAGAAAAGAAAGGCCTACAGAGATAAAGAATGAGAAAAAAAGCAAGAAAGAAAGCGAAGAAAGAGAGAAAACGACAGACAGAAAATGAAATGGACAGAGATTTATGAATAAACAGACAAAAATAGATAGAAAGAAAAGAGAGCAAGTATATTCATCTACAGTATAGTATAGCAAGGGGTGAGAAAGAAAAGAGGTGAGAGGGTAAACTCCTAGCCAAGCCAGGACCAGCTAGGTGCCCACCAGCTCTGCTGTGACCAAGCTTTGCGCGACTAGCGAAGTACCTACTATGAAATTATTCATTCTACTGAAAAGCGATGTACCCATTACGTGTCTGCAGGGCGTTACGTGTAGCTCGCTGATTTTGTACCTGATGACAATGAATTGTGGCTGAGCCCTCTTGTAATAGGTGTGGAAGCTTTCAACCACCAACTCGTGATGCAAGTCGCACTCTGTGACACCTGGTGGTATTTTGCTTTTCTACCAGGGTATAGTACATCTGCTAACGTGATACTTTGCCCGACATGACGCCTCTTAGTGTCTTTTCGAGAAGACGTTTCGAGCACCGGCGTGGCTTTGCGGTAGAATGCTCGACTGCCGCACATGGTGCCTGAATTTACAATGCCGCTCGAAATCAGGCATTTTTTTTTTACGCGGGATAGCTGCGAACGCCAGCGACGGCAGCGGCGCACAGCTACGCCACCCATTTCGACTGTAGTTGTGACCTCATAACAGCTTTCTCTTTAAAACAGCAACCTATGGAGGAGAAGTTCCAGTTCATCGAAAATCGAAGACCTTCCGCCGCCTACGACGACGGTCCTGCTTTCATCTCGATGACGTGACGAGGACACATCGGCATCCAGACTATACCAAGAATTGGGGACTACGCTTTATAGTGACGGGCAGCAACGACGCAACGTAGCTTCTGCTGCGGGCCACGCCGGTGCAGCCGTGATCCGGCACCGCGGCCTAATGTGACGCACGACGACGGACCGCCGACAATGGCGTGCTTCTCTGCAGCCACGCAGTCACCACTACTTTAACTGATACCAGAGACGTCTACTCCGTCAGGAGCGTATCCTTCGCCGTCAAGATGAAATGAGCCAGGACTGCTTAGGAATGCCCTCAAATCCGAATGGCTCAAGACAGTTAAAAAGCCACACGGTCCTTGTGCTTACGCAGACGACTCGAAGGCGAAAGTCTTCGTTTTATTTTCAGTCAACTCTATTGGCTCCAACTACGCCATGGTGACGTCATAATGAAATCGCATACTACGGCGATCTGTGACGTCAATACTATGTCATACGGTGACGTCATCACATAATTTTTTGAATCACATGCGTTGGCGCTACTTCTGACGGTCGGTTTTCCCGTATGATGAGGCATCTAAGGCTCTCGCTAATCCAAGTCTTCCCAGCCATAAGCAAGAACAGCTGAAGGGCCTGCTCCGGCAATACACATTGCTATGCGTCATCGTTAAAAATTCGACAAATCCCTTTTTCTAAACGCCGCATTATAACTGAAGAGTACGCCCATTCACTACGCTCGAACCCATATTGCTTCTAAGCGCGCTTATGAGGCTAGAAAGCAAGGGTGCAAAATACGCTTCCTGTGGCTTTGTACATAATATTTTCTTTTACGTTGCGAAATAGTGCTCGCATTTTTTTCTCGCCTATTGCAGTTAACCGCGTTTTCTTCGCGTAAGCTATACAGAGACCGCACTGGTCTCGAGCATTGTCTTTTCTTGAGGCACCCCATACGATCACTACGATTTGACACTTCACCGTGGAACGAACACTATATTTCAAAATCAGGCGTCCAGATTTCAGCCATTGTGGAAATCAGTACCAATATGATTTTAGAAACATGAAGTCAAATTCCCTTCAGAAATGACCCGTATATGCGATGTGGGAAAGGCGTTCTTTGAAATATACACGTTAGGTGCCATTTTGTTTAAACTATCTCTCGCTCTCTCTCTCACACAGTCACACAACACGCGCACACGCACACACACACACACACGCACGCACACACACACGCACACACACACACACACACACACACACACACACGCACACGCACACACACACAGGAGGGCCATAATCGTTCAACGAGGCAGAAACTCGCCAGAGGCTCGCAGAAACTTCAACAGCGCTTTCGTCGCTTTCTGGCATGATGCTTAATCTTTCTGGCATTCCAAAATATATTGCTCAGAAAGCGGCTGGTCGCCGAGGCGCGCAAACACTGCTGAGAGGGGCTGTCTCTGGAGCTGTACTGAGGGTACTAACATGAGCTATTTGAGGTCGAGGTTAATCTTTCTGGAGTACAACGCAGCTTTTACGGGGTATATGCTACAGAATTCGGGGAGGGTCTATACTCACCGCCGGTACACTAAAAACAAAGCTGTCCATAATCAGGCTAGCGGGTATGTGCCAAAGAAATTAGGCGAACTCCCATACTCTACTCCATTCTACTAAAAAAAATACAAGAGGCTGCCTATAACCGGAATGCTTGGCAATGGATAAAGTCGGGCGCTCTCTGGATCAAGCTGCTACCCATCGGGAGCATCAGTGCAAATTGACGCGTCAACGGTAATGACGACGTCGTTCTAGTCCAGAAGCATGCGCAAGAGAGGCTTGGATTAACGGAAATAAGCGCACTACAGGCGAAGACGAAAAATGAAGGAGAACGGGACTGTAGCCCTTACCCGCCACGTACAGATTCGTTTACCAAGGACGCATATAAATACAAAAATATTTGTATAGACACGCATTCGTTGGCCACTTTTTGTATTTATATGCTTCATTGTTAAGTAAATCTTTCAGTTGCACATAAATACAAAAAGTGGCCGACGGATGCGTATCTATACAAATACTTTTGCATTTATATGCTTCACTGGTAAACGAATCTGTCAGTTGTGCGTAAGTGCTAGTCCTGCTCTTCATTTTTCATCTTTGTCTTGTAGGGCGATTAATTAAGTTAAAACATGCATGGCATTAGATATGCTCAAACTAAGCGCAAGGGGAGAGCAGGAGTTCCAGAGCTCCGAGTGAGAGAAGTTGATGCTAGACGTGAACAGTTTCCATCGCACCCTGAGTTTAACGAAACGAGGGGAAAAAACGAACAACGCCGTTACACATTTGGAATTTTAAGCCGCTTCACTGACTTAATGTCGCGAAGACCGCTTAAAGCCTGCAGATGGTGGCAAAAATTACTATAAAACTCAGTCAGGCAATGTAATACCAATATGATGCCACCAGCCTAGCTGCTTAACAGTCCACAAGACGTCAGTTTTTAACCAGTCTTCACAAAGCTGCTTCGAATTTTATGGCCATAGTTAAAAATAGTGCAAAATAGGCACACACAAGATGGGCACAAGACGAGCGCTGTCCACCTTGAGTGTGTTTGTTCAGCGCTGTTTTTAACTATTTATACGTACAAATTAGCTCGCATTCACACCCTATTAAGGTTATGGCCATGCCGTGCATGGTTTTCTTCTCCGCTGGGACGTTAAAACGCGTGATGCACACAGTATCAGCAGGCCTAAAGTGGCAGTCTTCTCTCCTTTACTCGGATGATGTCGTTATCGCTGGCAATTTCGACGATCAGCTTAGGCGGCTTGAGACAGTGTTATAGGCCCTGAAATCATCCTGGCTCACCCTTCAACCGAGAGAACGCCGCCCAGGCCCTCAAAAGACTGCAGCATTTGCTAACTTTCCTAAGCCCGTCTCCAAAAAAGACACTGTGGCGGTTTCTTGGACTGTGTGCGTCGTGAAGGACTTTTCCGTAATCGTTGCGCCACTGCTAGCTGTCATGAACGGTGACGTCAGTATTAGGTGCAACCTTATAGCTCCTACAATCATTTTTTATCCAGCAAAACGATGAAATAAAGCACATCACATAAACAAGGAATAAACGACGCGTATGAAGTCACGCTGCAAGGGTAAAGCCGGGTGAAGTTCACCTTAAGCGGCGCTAACTATTCATCGTTATTGGAGACCCCTCTGGTGTACGTCACTACGACGCGAAGCTCTTTCTCAACAGTAAGCGAAATAAAATTACACTTTGAATGCTTGGGACGCCCGCCGGCTACGTACTTACAAGCACGGCGGAGCGGAGAACTGAGCCCAGAGTATGCCTCTGCTGCCAGCTTGAGTAAAGATGCGGCAACTCGAGAGATTTCCAGTAACGCGCGGCGCCTTGTCATTGCCACGCCGTTTTTCCACCTCTCCTATTCTACCCTAAAACGAAGTTTCAGAGGATTCTACCTATTTCATTTCAGGAGCTTTAATTCTACCACCGTGATCGCGAGCATTGTAAGTCAACGCGGCATTCGTTGGACTGTGTTGTGGATGGACTCTCGCGTTCTTCCACAACCCCAATTTGAACACTTTCCTCAGAATTCCTGATGCTTATCCTGAGAATGTTTTATGCGCAATCGCGTTATTTATATAGGGAATTCAGATATGAGTGTCTTCATTAAGCGTTGATGATGTATACTAACGTTCGAGGAACACGCGGGACCGTTAGCATAATTTTAAAAAAGTGTCAGCGGTAAGGCGTTACAAGTAACTCCGTTACCGGTAACGCGTAACTTTTTTTCAAAAGTTTGGTAACGCACTCATTAGCATTCCGGACCTGTAAAGGGCAACGACCTTACGTAAACATTTTTCGGTAACGTGAGGTGTCACATTACTCGTTACTTTTCATTCCGGTTATCGCGGGAGTCTTACGCAAACCTGCTTCGTTGCGTAGTCGCCACATGCCCAGCGCTATCCATGTGTCGCAGCAGCGGACTGCTATCGGCCTGGCAGGTGTTGACGATAGGAGCATCACTAAATTCTTCCCTCGAGCTGGGCTTGAAGCCCGGAGGGAGCCGCCCCCCCCCCCTCCATTTTTTAGGAAGAGGCCCGGCCCCCCTTCGACACTCTGACGGTGGCACTGCGGCACCCATTTGTCAAGTGCTAGAGTTGAATTTTTTGGCAGTAGTGCTTTGTGCGGGGAAAATATACTCCGCAATTTTCCGAATACTGATTTAATCGCGAATGTTTAGTTGATGGAGGGTGAGCAAAGCAGAAGAAAACAGGTATCGTCGTACTGCTGAATGCAATTCACTGACACACTGAACAACACAGGCAACACCTCCTGAAACCACGGGTCACCATCCTGTTCGGCAGAACGTCTTGGCACAGCATACTGTTTCACGAGGCACCCGACTGTGAAGCTACCTGCTCGTGAATCATTAATGGCTCACCTTGGTCTGTTTAGTTTGCCACTCAATTTTCATTCTTTTAGTTGTGCATCACAACTCTGTAATTGCAAAGACGCATGTATTTTGCCTACTTTATTAGGCAAGTGGTAGTGAAAATAAAATATAGCATTCTCCTGCCTGAGGTTCTGAATCCAGTGAGTCAACTAATGTTATTTTGAGCTCACATATCTTTAAGCCTATAGATCCCGAGTAATCCTTGAAAAATCGTATGATTTTTAGCCTAACACGTTTTTGTTTTTATTCCCGGCAATGATCCCTTGGAAATAATGCATTTTTATGCGTTTAATACGATCACATTTTAGCCCAAAATCGGATAATACGACCGCGAAAGCGGATCTTGACCGGTATATCAAGAAACCCTGCGTTTATTCTTCGGTGTGCCAGCTTGCACCACGTTCCAACGACCCACAATCTGCGCGTTGCATAGCCGCGGAGGCCACAGCAGCATCGTTTTTGCGGCGAAAAGTTCGGTGCCAGACGATCTTTTCTTCGAGATTATACATATATATGCAGGGCGTCCCAGCTATATTTAACCAAGGGTTTAAAAATACAATATTAGAGACAGGCGAGTGAAATCGCTTGGAAATTACTGACAGTAACCTTGCACACTAGACAATTTTCTGTTTGTTAATAACTAAATTGTTAATTAGGCTTATTTAATTAAACTGCTAAATATTGAGTGTAGGCAAGAAATGCGGCTTGCAAAGTTCGAGAGCGTCTTCAGAAACCCTAATTCTATTATTTGCGGTAAAGGAAGTCTCACGTATACCATTTTTTCCAAGCTGCAAAGAAAGCCCGCCAAATACAAAAAGAACCACGTGACTAGCGCATTCGCCGTGGTTTGAGCGAACGAAATCCGCTGCGGCCGCTACTCGGCGGCTCCGTTGCAGCGGTAGGCCGATAAGTTGACGGGGGTTTCTTGGCCCGCGCTCGCTACAACTTGCACCGCCACGCGCGCCAACTGGCTGACGTGGGCCGAAAAAACCACCGTCGACTTATCGGTCTACCGCTGCAACGGGAGCCGCCGTGTCGCGGCCGCAGCTGATTTCGTTCGCTCAAACCACGGCTGATGGCAGCATTCTCGCGGTGGGCGAATGCCCTAGTCACGTGGTTCTTTTTGTATTTCGCGGGCTTTCTTTGCAGCTTGGAAAAAATGGTATACGTGAGACTTCCTTTATCGCAAATAATAGAATTAGGGTTTCTGAAGACGCTCTCGAACTTTGCAAGCCGCATTTCTTGCCCACAGTCAATATTGAGCAGTTTAACCCTTCCGGCCCTGGCGGTGTCAATTGACACCACCACACAATGTTTCCCCTAGCACCTCGGAAATGAAACCAAAACTGTCCATTCTTGGAGGCATACTTCTTCAGTGATCCCCACTGCGATTGACACCAATATTGTGACATGTTTGCGGAGCTGTGAGCCGCAAAGAAGAAGCTTGATTGAAGTCATGGGTGACGCCGAGGCGGGTCAGCTGAGGCGGGTAAGCGCCATTTTCGGATCGACGTACAGAAGCTGTTTCAATGAGTATCATAATGAAAAATGACACGTAGTTCACATTTTGTGTAGTCTAGTCAGTAGCAAAAAAAAAAGAAGCCATTTTTCTCATTTCGCAACCGCTGAGCCTTGATGACCTAATTTGATATCATGTCTATAAACCCATTATTACTTGTACAACGGGCTCAATTTTTCGTTTGTGGTCCTCTGAGGTCCTAAGTATTAGGAAAACAGGCACAAAAAAGAGTCTCCGACCAAAATAAAAAATCCAGGGCTGAAAGGGTTAATTAAACAATCCTAATTAACAAGCTAGTTAATTACCGAACAAAAAGATGTCTACCGGGGACCGGCCTTCGTCAGGCCACACACGTGGCTTGCGTGCCCTGACGAAGGCCGATCCCCGGCCAAGCATCGTTTTTCGTTCCTACGTCCAATTAACTTGAGCATCTATAATTCTACCGAATCCAGGAAGACCTTCTATATATATATATATATATATATACATATTGCCGCTTTAGGAGCCCCCCCCCCTCCCACTCCAATGAAGAAGGACTTTAAGCCTTGTCCTCGAGCGTCTATTCACCTTCAGCTGCGGACGTACTCAGTAGGAAACAAGGCATGCTGCCCGACGACAGCTTAGATATAGAGCCGTTGCTTAAATTCCACAAGTTGTAGTTGACAGCAGGTTATCCCTGCAATACTAAAGCGCTGTTTATCAGCTCAGTTTTGAAGATAAAATTTGATTCTATCTGCTTCTAACTGCGAGCATACCTTTCTGGTTGTTGAATTCAAGAGCGAGTGAGACTGACCGCCTTCGCATGAACACTTGCGATTTTCACGGCAACCAAAAATGATTTATGCTGCAAATTTCTTGTTTCAAAACTATGCAATTTAAGGACTTTTTTATTCCTACAAAAACTGCGCATATGTTTCGTACACTATGAGAACCACGCCGTCAGAATTACTGTACATTTCTTGAGAGATCAGTGATGTTTTCTCTCCGGAGAACGTTAATGATTGCATCTCATTTTCTGTTTACTATCACTTTGAGAAATAATGTTCCATGAAGTTATTTGCCATCACATGTAACTCTACAGTAAATATTAGGCCCCTATATTATTGCTAAAATCTGGCATACTTGTACGAAGTTTTCTACTTATATCAAAAAACGGCAGGAAGTGGAAGATGGAAGCTGCGATGAAAAAATCCGTAAACAGGGGGTGGGGGCTCGAGCACCCACCCCCTGTTTACGGATTTTTTCATCTACTTATATCAGTCATTTACCTAAAAACTTTGTTTTGGTTAGAGCTTTTATGTGACATATAAGTGTAAAGTTGATTAAAGTGTTATTCTGGTTCCTGCAGCAAGGCTGCGCTCACGAAAATTTGTAACCCCGGAGTAATGGCAGAAGTAACGTGTGTTACTTTGTTTCGGTAGTGGGAACGGTAACGCGTTACCTTTTTTTTTTCTTTTTGAAGGTACCATAGGGCGGCAACGCGTTTCTTTCTGTAGCGTAACGAGTAATATATTGTGTTACTTTTTTAGGTAATGCATGCAACTGATATTAATTTACAACAGGTTTGCGTCCCTGCAACACAGCTACAACACCCAAAGCAAGTGGTATTGGTATTAGGTATCATGTTCTTAACTAACACATCGGTTTTTATACCGATTTCACGTTGCCGATGTTTGACTAAAATCTGAAAGCTATACATTTAACCACCATCGCACGGCTGCAAGCGATAGCTGCAAGCCTCCAAGCTGCAATTCAGGTTGCCTGTCTCTGCAAATGCAAAAACTCTAACATGCAAGGGCATTATTCCAGTGATACTGAATGAGAACAAGACTGCTCTTCTAAAAGCAGATAGGTTACATGATAGCAGTCAACATGAACCAACCATTACACATCATTTAGATATGGCAACATATGCCACATTTTATGAAAGTATGGTAACGCTTGCAGACATTTTCAAGTAGTGAAACAGCTAGGCAATTTAGCAATAATTTAGCCATGTTTAGACAATGTAAGCCGACGCTATAGCCAGTGCTGCTGGCATGCGAGTAAACACGGCACAAGCTAGGGCACCACTGCTCACCGTTCATCATTCACAAATCATGGGCAGGGTATAGCGTAAATCATGGGCTTCTATAGCGTAAAAGGCACGCAGTCGTTGAAAGCTTACTATGTCACATATGCTCTTACATTGGGCAGTCAGTATAAATTAATGTAAGATACGAAAATGGCGCCTCAATTCGGAGATTGCGCGGCCACAGCATATGATCATTTAACTTTGTACGAGTGACCGTTGTGTGAACGCTTCAAAACTGTTCGAAAATAATTTCGTTAAAAACTTCTGGGACTTCGGCCCCTACGGCAGCGTGTGTGTACCATCAGGAAGTTTAGTTTTTCTTCTGAATTCCTGGACGTTTCATTGTCATTATTTTTGACGCCACGTCGCACTCTACGTTTATCGGTCTACTGAGCAGACTGTTTCCTGCTGCTTGATTGGGGCTAAGGCAATACATGAGCTTTCTTTTCTGAAATGATCCCTACTCCTCGCTCTCCATTCCAGAGAACCTGCGAGTATTCATACCAACCAAACTTTTATTAACCAAAGCTTAAGACCGCAGACTTTGCGACTGCTGTTTATATAGTGAAGCAGACAACGAAGCGAAACATGTGGTGTCGTGCAATGCGAAGATGAACACATATCATGTGGCAACGTTGGCTGGTCTAGTTCTACAAACGACAGCAGCAGAAAAGAACGCACATGAGCTAGGAATCGAAGTAAGGACGAAAGTTATTTATTGCAACAACTATCTTGTTGTTTCACGGCGATGTTTTGTATAGAGACTGCAATCAAATATTTCATGTGCTACATTCCTTAGCGAGTTGACCAGCAATTTTGGTGGCAAAACCGTATCTGTGACGCATAGGGCGTGCACTTTTCTGACAATTTTGGGGGCGATATGGATCTGGACAGCATGTGGGCTTTTGGTGGTAAGAGTGGCCGCAAATATTTCCTCTAGCCAGAGTGTAAAAATATTCCGACGGAAGGACGATGCCATTAAATTGCATGTTGACGACTACTGCACGGAGTTAGTCACACTATTTTGTTTCTTCTTAATTGCTTAATTAGACATTTTAATTGACGAGCTTTTGCAGCAATGAAGCTTGGCAAATACAAAAACATACCACGTTACAAGCCCGCTTGGGCGCCTATGCGCGCCGTGATTGCAGTACTCTCTCATGGCCCGCTCACGCTAGCGGCACGGCAGCTCGCCGTTTGCCGTTCTCAGGCTGCCGTGCGCAAACGGTTTCGTTCGCGCACGTCAGCCGTTCTTTGCCGTTCAGCAAGCGCAGCAGCAATCCTCACCGTCCGCCGTTGTGACCGTGTATCGGGTAGTCGACAGATGCACACAGAAGTCGGCGCGTTGTCCGGTTGCCGCGTGCCTTCGCCTTCCCTGTTTGTCGCGTAGTTAACGGGTGCA
This sequence comes from Rhipicephalus sanguineus, assembly GCF_013339695.2. Lineage (NCBI taxonomy): Eukaryota > Metazoa > Arthropoda > Arachnida > Ixodida > Ixodidae > Rhipicephalus > Rhipicephalus sanguineus. Next base: position 138,071,487 of record NC_051179.1, on the reverse strand, counting down.
CTTTGAAGCTTGGTAAGCGGCCTCACAGGTTGGCGGCCACCCTGGCTCCTAGACGGCCAACGCAATGGGATCCTCGCTGAGCGGCACACCGCTCGGGTCGCAGGGTGCGGATGGGAAAACCCGCTGGAGCCCGAGCTTTGGCGGGTCGATGGCCGCCCTGTCCGACCCTGCTTCGCTGCAACGGCGCGAGCGCACGCGACGCTCCTCGGCTTTCTTCTCCGACGCTTGGCTACCGGTACAGACACAACAGTGCCGATGATGATGATGAGCAACGCGTTCATATGATTTTTTTCGTTTGTTTGTATCCTCAAGACTACGGCGCATACCCACTCTAGAAGATTGGCCAAGACTGCGTACCGTAACATTTCGATTGCAACATGAAGAATGCTTAGTAATAAAAAGTAAGGAAAAAACTTCACGGAAACGAAAACAGCTAATATATTAAACAATTCTGCAGTTTCCAGCAGACCAGACAGCTGTGTTTATCTGGCCAGAACAATTTGGAATGGATAAGTTAGATTTTAATATATATAAAAATTACTTTACGAATATTTATTAAAGTAGAGATTCTTAACATAAAGATTTCTTTTTTTTTGTCTCGCTTTCTGTAAACAGGATTATATTCAGTACGTTGGGACGCGTGGCATCTAGGCTGTTTATATCCAGTACCTGACTGAGAGTGTGCGTGTGAACATGATCAAGCGTATTTATGATCGCGATTCCTTTGTGCATCTCAGGGTGTTTCGTCGCTACAAGTTGACCATAGGCATGTTTGGCTGTCGCTTCACCCATTGAGTGACAGCCAGTGACATAAGACTGGATCAATTTTACAGCTCCTCCAATGAACCTTACCGGAAAGCGCACCGCCAGGGTAGGCCCTGGCGGGCGCGCAAGGCCCCGTGGGAAAAGAAATCGCGGGGTCACGGGAGAAGAGCCGCCCTGCGTCAAACGTTGCTCGTCTACTGTGTGCTCGCGTAACTTTGTGCACGTGCTCGCGCGTTTCGAATGTATTGCTGTGCCGCGTGATCACTACAGCGACACAATTCCGTCAAGCAGATGCGGCGGCTTTCGTCTTGAACGAAATAAACAATGCGAAAAACGCCGGTGAGCAAGTGACTAGAAACGCAGCAGCCGTGTTTGTCGTTCCTTGCTCATCCTCATTTTCCGCGCTGTTTTTTTTATTATTATTTCATTCAGGAAGGAAGCACATCAACTCGCCCAACAAACCGTTTTGATGCGATGAGGCAGAATGCCGTGCTGTGCTCCAGGTTCTGACACAACACGATTAAGTACGCGCACATTTCGTTCCACTATTCCCTAAAAAACGAGAAGATGAACAGGGTTTGAATGCGGAGGATAAACCGGCAAGGACGGGGAGGACGGTTTACACTTCGGCAACACTTGGCGCACGCTAGTTCGTGCGATTCGAAAAGTCCGTAGCCTTAAATGGCATGTTTGGTTGTTCCATGCCCGACTTCGTGGGAAGTAGCACTGGGCTCGCAGAATGACGACGGGAGATCTCTCAAATGCTTTATCCGGGCACATTTAGGTACCGTTTGAAACAAACGAGTCGTGGCACTTGCCGAGATGTCACACCTCCGGAATAATTACGAAACGCATTGTGGAATAAATCATAGCTTCGCTGAGCCATACTTTGTACTCTGCTTGATGTTTGAGAATAGCTATAACCAGTGTTGCCACATGCCACCGACTAAACGAGCGAATAATCACCACAAAAGAAGCCCAAAAAAGTAGAGGCACTCCTGTGAATAAGCCCAAAACGAGCGGAAGTTCAAGAAACCGTTCGTATTCTTGAAAATTATTTTATAGTGTGAAAAAAAAATACTACAAGCATATATGGAAGGTGAAAAAGTTTACTTATATTACTTTTATTGTTATTGTTTATTCATTTCACATAATAAAAATAGGCCCTTGAATTACTGAAAACACTGAATGTTGTTTCTTGTACTTGAGAACCGCACACTACCAGAGTCATCGTCGCTGGTTTCCAATACATCTGGAAAGTCCATGTCATCCAGTTCCGCAGAACCATACATGTTCTTCGAATTGGACACGCGCGCCGCGCCGCGCATTCCACGTGGTTTTCGAGCCGGAGGCAGAGACGTGCCTTCTACTTTACTGTTGACGTGCAAACAAGAGAGAAGAATCTTCCCAGTCAAAATGACTGACTTCCCGCTTCGCGAGACTTCACTGAAAGTGACGTCAGGGCCTCTCCTGAGCTTTGCTTCCTCCATGCTGTAGCGCCTTTATAAGTGTCGCCAGGAGGAAAAGAAGGGCCTAGGAGCGCTAGAAGAGTGCTTAAGAGGGGGGGGGGGGAGTCGTATATCTTGACTCAAGCCATGTATTTGACGACTAATACACGTGCCGGGCACTAAAACCATAATATTTCCTGAAAAAGCACGAGCAAGCCCAAAACAACCGCGACAAGCGACTCTAAGAACTTCCAAGCGACTCAGCCAAAAAAGAAGCCCAAATCCGCTTATAAGAAGCGGAACTGGCAACTCTGGCTATAACTGACAGTGAAAGGCGAAAGGAGGACATGACGCGCGAGCATTCGCCCTTGCAATTTCCTTTATGGGAGAGTTTTATGCCGGGGCCCCGAAGTGGCTTGAGTACGCAAGCTCTTGCGTTCTGCTGTACTCTCTTTAGGTGGGGCAACCGAACACAAGCGCGTAGATCGCAAAAGAACGCGGGGACCCAGCGGCTAGGGGAAGTGGCGTAGCCAGCGGAGGGGGGGGGGGCAAACCGAAACCGTGCCCCCCCCCCCCGAAATTCTTTTTTGCATAGCATACAGAGCAGAAAATGGCACTCGAGCACATCTGCCTGCCCGGCCCCCACTACAGATAAAGGAGGTGCCCCCCCCCCCCCCGAAAAAAAATTCTGCCTACGCTCTTGGCTAGGGGTCCGATAGGCGCACTAAAACTCTAATATCGCACGAGCGTCGCGCGCTGGAGGTGGTGCCGTCTAATACGTAGTGTTCATGTGACGTCACCTCCACCGCTCTCTCCCTCTCTCGCCGTCCCTTCCGAGTACCTAAGCCGCCGTTCACGTGCTGCAGCGCTGTGTGTTCACGGGCGGTCATCTGTCGCTGCGCACGATGTCGAAAATCGAGCTTTCTGTTCTTTTGCTGTCATACTTCGACGAGCTCCTCGTACCATGCAAGAGCTCGGCAGGTGGCTCCATACGAGTCTATATATAAGATCAAAATATGCGACTACGTCGACCTGTACCGGCTTTCCATCGGAAGAGCCGCTACCGCAGACGCCGACTTGTTGCTCGCCACGTCCAACGCGGGCATATTTAATTACCTCGTTTTCACCACAAGTTACGTGGCCCTAGTACAAATGAAAGCCTAAAGCCCCTCGAGGGGCACAATATTTTACGAGTGGGTGGGTTAAGGGTATCGTAGCGAAGCAGCTCCCATGGAAACAGCTGGGTCGTCGTGCGGAGCGAGGTGCGGCCCACGCCACCGAAGTAGTTCATGCGGCAAGAAAGCGCGCTTTTCCGCTTGTTTTAAACTGTGACGAAGCTGAGGCTCTTTGCACGGAATTTGCAAAGCAGGTGGAAAAGAAAGCTATGAGTCCAAGGTGCCGACTTCGCGTGGAAGCATGTACCGGTAAAAAAATATGCGCGTTACTTTTCCCGTTTCGTATAAAACGTTTTTGCCGCTTCTGCCATGTATTTTTCTTTCGCTGCACTAGTGTGCAGTGGCGTACCTACAAATGACCGAGACAGTGGTTTATAGGCATAGTCAGCGGTTAAAAAAAAGAAGAAAAAAAACCCTCCTGACCTCCAACTAGAACCGATCGCAAATTTAACCTTATTTGCGCTGTACTTCAAACTGTCACTGAATTCAACTTGTTTCACAGCTTCATCAAAACGTAAGCATTACACCCCAGCGATTGTCATCACGATTTCAACAGCGTCCCTTACCCGTTGACTGTGCATGCCGCGCGAAAAGATCGGTCACGGCGAATAGCTTGAACGTATAATAATGAGGGTGAGTGAGTGAGTGAAACAACTTTATTTACTAAAATATATTAGCTCTGTGTACAGTTAAGTGCTTGGATAGCACTTGCCCGTGATGAAGTCACGTGTGCAGATGCGAATGTTGTCAAGGTCGTTCAAAGTCATTTCTGTCAACGCGTGCCGCCAGACATACCGGCGCTCTTCAGGACATGACGTCGGACTGGGCGTTCACAATGCCGAGTAATAACTTTCGGCAAACATACCCATAATTTTCTCCCTGTTCGTGGGCTTCGTAGACGACTTGCTTTATCTGCAGCTGAAAATTGCAAAGTCGGGCATCTTGAGGCCGAGCTGCGCGGGCGCAAACACAAAGAAAAAAAATGCGGCAACGGGTGGCGACAGCGTCAGTACACTCTTAGCAAACGACCGCTTAAAACAACGCATATAAGTCGGAAAGTAGGTCAAATTTTCGACGCTTATAAATGGCTCTCTAAGCGGCCTACTTATACGGCTCTTTCATGCGGCCCTTCTTTATACGGCCTCTGGCTAAGCGGCTCTTTCTTATGCGGCCTAAATTTATGCGGCTCTTCCCTATGCGCGGCCATCTCGTTGCCAGAAGGCCGTTTAAAAGTGACCGCTTAAAGTAACGCATACCGTCGATGTGGTTAAGCGGTATTTCAGGTCAAATCTGTCCGGCTTATATACGGCTCAATATGCGGTCGAAATATATGCGGTACTTTTCGCAAATTTTTAGAAAAAAAAAAGAAATTCTTCTACGTTGTAGATGATCGTGCAGTGTTCCTCTTTTTTTTTTCTTTTGTTCTCTTCAGCCTTTCCACTCATATACACATCACAAGAACACTGCACAGAGAGTCACAAACCATGTATCAACACACACACTCCACCACGGGGATTTGAACCCAGGCCAACCGCGTGACAAGCAGACACTGTAACCACTACGCCACCGCACCACACGATCTTGGTGGACTTGCGCGGCTTTATATATGCACTTCACGTTATCTTGGACGATTTTACGATCGGCAACAACGCTATAATTTTGCATATATGAGAGGCATCGTTCGCGTATAATGCGCGTGTATACGTGTGCACGACCTTAAGCGAACCCTCGCGGGCAGTCACAGTCAGTTTGTGTGTGGAATTATGTTTCTCGTCCGACGGCTTGCGCATCCCGCACGGAGACAGAGGTGAACAATGAACGATGCGTTTCCGAGTGCATTTCCATTTGCCGGCATCATACAGCAGCCGAACGTGCCCTGATGTGCAACCAGCCGCCAAAGAAAAGTTTTCTGCGATGTTTGACGCAGTACAGGCGGTGGAAGTCAGCTGATCTCATCTCTACTTGGCGAAGTACAGTCTCCCACGTCCTTCGCGAGCATCGCGTTGATGTCGGTGCGTTTATACGGACAGTATTATGTAGAGGTTCATCTCAGAGAATCGGATTAAAACACATAATCGCTTATTCGCGCAACTGATGGGTTTGGTGTAGTGCAGCGCGTACGAGGCGACGGACCAGCTTTCAGAACGGGCGCGCTCATTTCTCTCTCGAGTGTAGCATAGACGATGAAGAAACGTTGTTGTTGAGTCGAAAGAACAACGAGCCTTCGCAGAAAAAGAATGCAGTCTCCCGAGCTCGAGGCTGACGGCGCGGACGAGCGATGCCGTGGAATTGTCATGCTGGGGAGGACGGCGGGTCTGAGGTTGTTCGTTCTCGTGGTTCGTTCGTTGTTGACAGTTGGAAGTGATGCTCCCCTTGGCTTCCACAAACGATGAAACGTATAGTGCATGACTGGCGCGGAAAGAGCACGCATGAAATCGCTTGCATCACCCGTTAGAACATATGTTTCCTGCCAAGCGTCGCATCAAAAGAAGCTAGCAATGCTTGAAATCGAATGAAGTCACAATATGATCCAGCTTTCAAGGATAAAACCATGCTATTTCTTCAAAAGTCAGAAGTGGCCTGAAGGATTCAGAAGGATCATGTGAACAATTATACTGAATGATGCAAAGATTAACTTGAAACATTCTAATATTTAATAGGTGCTGTTAAATCTAAATAACAACCCCAAATTAAATATGCACTTGTTTTGCACCTTGAAGCTTCATGAACGTTAAGCTCTATAACATGCCTCAGTTGACCACATATCAGCGCCGAACAGCGATCTGGTGGAGGCCCTGTGTTGGGAAACATAGCAGGTTGAAGGTTGTTTTCGTATTCCACCCATTGTCGACGAGTGAAAGTGATTCTTTCCTTGGCTACGAGATGTGATCGGAGCGACAAGGGCCAGTATTACTTCACTCCACGTCATCCAGTCGAGTATGCTTTGAGCTTAACAACGCTTTAACGTATAAACTAGCAGAATGCTAGAAGTGGCTGAACTCGGGCAGTAATCTTGACTTCTAGGAATAAATGTTCACCTGTCTTAAAAATGTGCAGTCAGTAGCATCCTGCTTGATTCGGATCATGGGACACGACATGCAAACGTATAATACTAAATAGTAGATATAGAGGAACAATTCTTTTACTCAGTAGGTGTCATAATTGCAAATAACAGCTGCAAATAAAAAGCACGCTTTCACACTAATAGCACACCCATAAATGTTGAGCTTTACGTGTCCCAGTCAACCTCCCTCATGTTCAATACCCGGGGCGTAGCCAGAAATTTTTTTCAGGGTGGGGGGGAGTCATCCATGCTTTATGTATGTTTGTGCATGCGTTTGCATGTCTGTGTGTATATATACACAAGCAAAATTGAAAATTTTCGGGGGGGGGGGGGGGTTGAACGCCCTCCAATGCCCCCCCCCCCCTGGCTACGCCCCTGTTCCATACCATGTAGCTTTACGTGCACCTTTATTTAAATATAAGCTGTCATGCAACATCCTTAGCTTTGGCTGGTACAGCAGCTAATACAAACTGTGCTTGAGAATTCAAGATTTATTGCCAGTACCAACACTAGCTATACACAATAACATTCTGTAGTAGTTCAAGCGCAAGTGTTGCAGCTTTTTTTTTTCAGAATTAGCAGCTCATATAGCGCTCACATAAGCATGCAGACATACACGTCTAAATGTGCAGCTATTATTCTTTTTTACGAAGAACTGCGTGAAATAAACTGGCACAAGGAGACGCACGGACAAGCGTCTTCCTTGTGCCAGTTTATTTCGCGCAGTTCTTTGTAGTCATGGATTACCAACTTGCCCAGCGATCAATTCTTCAATATTATCCTTTACGTGCAGCCCCCTTCCGTGGCAGTTACCACGGCACACCATCTGTCAGACATTGTGCCACATGAAGGGTATTTGCATATAGTACTAGATTTGTCCTTCACTAAATGTTGAGACCTGAAATGTATTTGTTATTTTTCTGGTACCATTTCAAAACATGACCTTTCCCTTGCAGTGTTGAGACATATATTTGCAATAAGTTAGTCAGGCATCGAGTCCAAATCCATCACTGTGCCAGCCTGGCACTTAATTATGTATGCATGGGTCCCTTATTTCCATTCTCTGCTTCAAGCCCTTCCCTTCACCCATTACTGTAGAACTGTGGCATTTAGGTGTTCCATCTGGCACCGCTAATTGTTGTTACATTTTGTGCCATTTCTTCGAGTACCCATGCCAGTATTTAGTGCACTAAGTGAATGAAGGAACATGTTATGCTGCTGCGCAGCTGCATACTGAGCAGAACAATGAGATGTAGAGCCATGAGAGAAAATATAGAGAATATTGTCACGCTACAACGCAAACACAAGACAGTGAGAAGTTCTACAAGAGTAGGAGGACAGCTTGTTGACACAAAAAAAATAGCAGGCACAAACATGTCTAGCAAGACTGAAACTTGGGCTAGTTGGTTGTCCTTCATGATGAACCAGCAGCACAACCACACACAGAGGAAAGGTACACGAAACACAGCACTGTGTTATGTGCCTTCTTTCCTATGTCCGTGTGTGGTTGCACTGCCGGTTCATCATGGACAAACATGATGTCTTCGGCAAAATCCCAAAGACCCACTAGACATTGATGTTCATTGATGTCCCCATTGTCTTTCTCACCTGCAGAGCACACGCATCACTACATATACAATAGGATGCATTGCAAGGGTTCTTCACCTATATGCTCTCTTGTTGGAGTAATAGGGCATTGTGTGAACAAAATAACGAATGTAAAAATAAAATCACCCTAAAATACATGCCATATTCTTTATTGCTCAATTTCAACCTCCACGTGTTCCACTTCAGCACCTGTGCACATAATGGCCCCCTAAAGGATCTCGGCAGTAGTTTCTCTGAAGTGGTTTTCAAAGCTGCTATTGGATTAGATTAAGCTAATTGAATCTCATGAACTTATCCTTTCAAAACAAATAAGGGGGCAGTCCACTTGTTATTTTCTAGCAAGCTACCTTAGCAATTTGGCTTTGAACGTGTGCACTTTCCTTGCAATTGTGTCCCAAACAATATTAACTACAAGACACATCATTCTACACTCTTAAAAGAAAAGGTAGTGCTACTTACTAACTTTGAGGTAGTAAATTGCTGTCACAACATTCACTACCTAAGTAGTAACTGCAGGTAGTAAACGGCAAGGTAGTAAAGTTACTACCATGTCATTTACTACCTGCAGCTATTACATACCAAAGGTAGTAACAGAAAGTTAGTAAATTTACTACCATGACAGTTACTAGTTCCTGTTACTACTTATTGGAAGGTAGTAAGCTAAGCTAGTAACATTACTACCATGATGGTTATTACTTAGTTACTAAATGCAGGAAAATAGTATTTGTAAGTTAGCAAATTTCCACCGTGAATATTAGCTATTTGCAGCAACTATTGATGAAAATTTGCTACATCATTTGGTAACGTCAGTCAACTTCATGAACTAGAAAAATTGCATCTTACTTAATACAAGGAGCATGCGTCAGCTAATCTCACAGAAGTATATCCCTTATGAAAAAAATTAATGTATTTCAATAAAGAGACTAATGTCTTTAGACATCAGAATCATTAGACTGTCTTTTGCCAGTCTAATGCGCTTTCTCATGCACACCTAATGAGGGTCTACAAGGAATTGGCTGCTGTTAGTGTGTAGAATTCTGATGTATGAGTTTCAGCGTATTGCAGCCTTATGCCTGCAACAGCATGTTTGCTGCACACAGGTCAATAAATCTTTTTGTGGTTAACAATACGAAAGTGTGTAGGCTTTAGAGGATTGTAACAAAAATATCAGCAGAACATTTCCAGCAATGACTATATCAACAGCGTTCTTTACATGTAAGAGTATTTTGAAGCCAATAAGTAATCTTGTAGGCCTATGATGCAGGCATTTGGAAACAAGCTCTACATTGTCAATTTATTTAGTTTCAATGGGACAATAAATGGGGCTAGTTGATTCAATTCCCATGAAAGTGCAGTTTTATAATCACAAACAAACCAATAAGATGATACGAGAAGTTTCCAGGAGTAAGTGCTTTTTTATTTAATTTCTCGACGCGGCACTGACGATAGGCTCTCCTGTGCTGCACTGTTGTGGTGGTACAGTTGCTGTATTTGAAACCTGCAAGAGAGAGTGTGAAAATGTAGTTTGGCATTGAAGCGAACAGCTTAGCGCAACACATCAACAGATGCTGCAATTTATGATTGATGACTTTCTGTTTCGAAATAGTGATATCATTTTTACCATTTTACTTGAATAATCCACGTGTATTCAATTTGGCCCAACCCCATAGCCTTGGCTTAATGCTGCTTTGATCAAAAACATAAGAAAACAAACCGCTATACAGCACTTCTGAGGGCTGTGGTGTCATAGATAGGCCAGCTATCATATACAGGCCAATTAGCTCGGTCAGCTTCTTTGATGTAACGTTGCATAACAGCATCCTTTCGCTACTCAAATGGTACTCCATGCATGACTCCTGGATGACTCCAGGAATAGGCTATTCTGCCATGAGAAACGCCCTCATCCGATCATGCCCTCAGTGGACGGAAACAAGTTTTACGATTCAAGTGGAACGCTCGAGGAGCGCGGGGTTCCCTAGTGCTCTTTTGAGCTCCCTAGCTGAAAAGATGCTCGTCACTCTTAGAACGACCAGAAATAACAGGCCAAACAAGCACACTCGCTCTCCCTTGGCTGACGTTCCCTACATTCACGGTTTCTCTCATAGGTTGAAGAAGACTGCAGGCAGAGTAGGCATAAGAGTTTTGTGCTCCATCCCAAACCATCTGGCCTCCCTATGCAGGCTAGTTAACAGGGATGAAACAGTATCCTTTTGCTGTGACAAGAAGCACAGAAATCATTTCATTGAATGCGTGAAGAACGTCGTTTATGACATTCCATTATCATGCGGAAAATCATATGTAGGACAAACCGGACGATGCATAATTTACAAAATGCGTGAACATGCCAAATCTTTAAAAGCAACAACAGGCAGGAACCTGGCATTGTACATCATGCGGCTGCTCCCCATTGCTTGACAATGTGCAAGTTCTCATGAAATATCGGGAGTAATGTGCTCACAAAATTTGTGAGGCGCACATAATTCACAAAAGGGGAGCAGCTTGCGTTAGCGCGCTATCACTAGCACTATTTGACGAAGAAATTAGCTGCCATGAGCCTCAATTGTGATCACTAAGCTTGTTGTCACATGCTTTTGTTTTCTTGTTTTGTTTTCTGTTTTATTGTTAGTGGTTGCAGTTTTCTAGCCTTGCTGTCACTTGCTTAAAAACCTTTTTTTTTTCAGACCCTGGTTCTTCGTTTTTGTTGATTTATGAATGTCAGACTTTTAGCGGTTTTAATCAGTTTGGTATTGACCACCATGTCATTGTTCTTTTTTGCCATTTTTTGCTCGTGTTTATGTTTTAATGAAATCGGCTTCTGCCGCATCTTGTAAACCCTATCCAAAGTGATAGTAATGCCGGGCGGCCGAGTCACTTGATAGCATTTGTGCCATTTTTCGATTTTTGCTCGCCTGCCTACAGATTCTCAGACTTTCCAATAAGGAAATCAGTTGATAGTCAGCTCTGTGCCCTGTATGTTCTTCGTCCCGTTGTCTGCGCTCTTTTGCCACAAAGAAGAATCCACATTCAAGTGCGTTGTTACTTGTTAAGCATCTTGACAGGATAGCACAACTACTCAAGAAAAGAGCACATAGCAGTACTGAACTCACGACTAACTTTTCTAGAAATCACGCAGATACTTAAGATATCACCTGAACCCAAGTGTTTTCACAGAGATAACATCATTTACAATGGTCGATTCCACGAAAGATAAAAAAAAGGTGTATACTTGATGTTTCCGATTTTCCTGATAATTTTGTATGTTGTGCACATATGACTGCACAGCACGAAATCGCAATTTGTTTTCACATAAAAATTTTTTTCAACACAGGAAAATTCGACGAGCGTCGCCGGTTGACGACGACCATCTTACGAAGAGTGCGTTTTCGTAAATTCGCAACCATGCTGGCAGCTACTGAAGCTATACATTACAAATATCTTTCTATTTAGCATAAGTAGAAGTGAAGAAGAAATAGCTCTTATAATTTCATGGAATTCTGAGCAAATTATGCATTTTTAAAAATTCACGAAAAACGCTGCGTTAGTGAAAATTAGTCAAATTTGGGACGCTATGGTTACTTCTGTGAACATCTTAGTTTGTTCATATTTGCTGTATGAATAGGCCTTTATGTGAATAATGAACCTCTGCATTTGTATTTCTCTAATAATTTTCAAAGTAGTAAATTTTCATGTATTATTTGTATGGTCGCCCATTTGATGTCGTCACCGATCATCATGCACTATGCTGGCTGTCATCATTGAAGGATCCCTCGGGCCGTCTCGCCCGCTGGGCACTTCGCCTGCAAGACTACGACATCCGCGTGCTGTACCGCAACGGACGCCAGCATGCTGATGCCGACGCCCTCTCGCGCTCCCCCTTGCCTGACGCCAATGCCTCCTGCTCAGTATCTCACATTGCTGTTTCTTCCATCGACGTTCACACCATCACTACCGAGCAGCGCAAGGATAAATGGATCACCTCGCTGATAGACTTGCTCACTGATCCGTCGGCAACACCAACCACTCGCCCGTTGCGTCGTCAAGCCCACAATTTCGCCATTCGTGACAACCTACTGCACCGACGCAATTACAACGCCAACGGCCGCCAGTGGCTACTTGTGATACCCCGAAGTCTGCGTGCTGAAATATGCGAGTCCTTCCACTCTGATCCGCAATGCGCGCACTCTGGGGTATCCAAAACTTACCACCGCATTCGACAACGATACTTCTGGCGAGGGATGTACCGTTACGTGCAGAAGTTCGTCCGCTCCTGCCTCGATTGCCAACACCGAAAACCTTCAACGCACGTGTCACCAGTCGGTCTACAACCATTACCTTGCCCTAACCATCCGTTTGGGCGCGTGGGCATCGATTTGTATGGACCACTTCCTCTGACCTCGGCTGGTAACCGTTGGGCCATCATCGCCGTTGACCATCTAACGCGATCTGCCGAAACCGCTGCCCTCACAGCGGCTACAGCGTGCGATGTTGCCTCCTTCCTGCTACACCGATTCATGCTGCGTCACGGTCCACCCTAGAAGCTTCTCAGCGATCGAGGCCGTGTCTTCTTGTCGGAAGTCGTCGAAGCCATTCTCAAAGAGTGCCATGCTGTTCACCGCAAAACTACTGCTTACAACCCGCAGACGAATGGCCTAACCGAACACTTTAACCACACGCTCGGCGACATGCTCTCAATGTATGTCGCCGCCGATCACACAAATTGGGATGCCATTCTGCCCTTCGTCACCTACGCCTATAATACCGCCCCTCAAAGCACTACTTGTTTTTCACCCTTCTTCCTGTTGTACGGAAGGCACCCGTCGCACACCATTGACACGATACTACCCTACAAGCCGGATCCATCTGAGTGTGCGCCTATTTCTGACACAGCCAGGCTTGCTGAAGAGTGTCGCGAGCTTGCAAAGACCTTTACAACGCACGAACAAGAGCGGCAGAAGAGCCTTCGCGGTGGCACCACCACTTCTGAGTCCACGTTAGTCGCCGGAGCGCTCGTATGGCTCTCGGTCCCTACCACTGCAACTGGCCTCTCTTCAAAACTACTGCCGAAATACGAAGGCCCCTACCGGGTCATCGAGCGCACATCACCGGTCAACTACCTGATCGAACCCATCGAACCAGCTTTGGACATGCGCCGTCGAGGGCGCGACATAGTCAACGTGGAGCGCCTCAAGGCCTACTAACCCACTGATAGTGACAGAGCTGTTAGGTCGCCGGACGGCTCCCTTTTAACCATTAAGTTTATTGCAGAGAGTAGTGAAGACAGGACAAGAAGGGACACAGATAGGCGCTATCTTTTAAGTGTTTTTTGGACTCAGATCACACATATTTATAATTTAAAAAGAAAAACTTCAACATGCGCAGGCACAGCTGCGTCCAGGAAAATAGTTATTTCTTTGACAAGTAGTGTAATGACACACTAACGCAATCTCGGCCAAGATTATGAATACTTGCTGACTCAATAATCAATGTAGTATAGTTTCTTTACTGTTTGGCAAACAGGCAATCGCTGCGTTTCTTTACATTGTTGCAATGTTCCCTGAATCTTTCCTTGAGATGTTGCCCCATTTGCCCTCTATAATGCTTACCCCATGATAGGAGTATCTGATAAACGGTACCTTATATGCAGGGCACGTAACGTGTCCTGTGATTCTTATTGCAGCCAAGCCTCTCCTCTGAGTATCTGGGTTGCTGCTTTTCCATAGTTTAGCATGCTTATTTGAGGCCATGAACATTATGCTGATGATCCCGAGCACCAACCGTTTTTATATTGTTGAATATTCCGTGCAGATATGGCATCGTGGCAAACATTTTTCGGCCATCAAGATTTGGCTTTTTTTTTTTTTTTGGCTTGGCAACTGGAAGGTGGTTTTCTGGGTAGGGCATATGCAAACGATACAGCAAGGTGAACAGGATATCCTGCTTGTGTCAGGGGAGTTCTTGGAAATTAAGGCTTGTCCACAAGTAATAGGAACAGAAATTTTACTGCGTTAGCGAGCCACAGTGGCATAGGCAGAAATTCATTTCGGGGAAGAGGGCGAGTGGGGGCATGGGCCCGGTCTGCTACCCCCTCGCTACGCCACTGTCCAAGCAGTGTCAGACAATGCACCTTTCTACCATTATTGAGTGGGAGAAACTAAGAGGCAGCAATGGCTTGTTTCCCATCAGTTCGTATAACTAGCTCATGCACTTTTTATGCAAATGAAATTGTACATTCAGGAACCTGATATGGTACAATCCTTGCCCGGATGCTCGTGGGTAAGCACCAGTGGGTGTTAGTAATCATGTGCCAGTGTTAATATGTTAGTGGCTTCAGATTCGAAAGAACCTTTGTGGTATTTAATAAAGAAAGACGCAGTCATCCTCATATCTAAAACATTTAAAAACTTATGTGCTTGCATATTGTACTAAATAATCATGTTCCTATTTCTTGTGGACGAGGCTTGATTTCAAGAACTCGCTGGATGCAAGCAGGATATCCTGCTCCCCTTGCTGTATTGGCTGCAGAAGCCCTACTAAACAAACACCTTCCAGCTGCCAGGCCAAAGAAATGGCTAATCGTGATGGCCAAAATATGTTTGCCACTATGTCATACCTGCACGGGATATCCGACAATATAAGAACGGTTGGTGCTCGGGCAATCGATCAGCATAGTGTTCACGGCCTCAAATAAGCGTGCTAAACTATGAAAAGGTTGCAACCCAGACACTCACTTGGCTGCAATAGGAATCACAGGACACATTATGTGCTCTGTAAAGAAGGCATCGTTTATCAGATGATGGGATAAGCATTATGTGGGGCAAATGGGGCAGTGTATCAAAGAAAGGCTCAGGGAAGACTGAAACATAAAGAAAGGCAGTGATGACTGGTTAGCTGAACACTGGAGCATGTGTGGTTGCTTCCCACTTTTTGATGAGAGTTTCATCGTGCGTATGCACAGCAAACGAAACTACTACATTAAAATTGAGTCAGGCAACTATTAATAATCTTGGCTGAGATTGCATTAGTGTGCCTTCACTATCTTTAACAAAGAAATAATTATTTTCTTCGATGGAGCTGTGCCTGCGCACGCCCAATTTTTTTTTTCATGGCAGCACCACACAGTTTCACCACAGTTTCATGGCAGCACAAACAACACAGATGTTCGATGGAAGATGGAGGAGGCTTGAAGAGACGAAAAAAAATCTTCAAACGGTATGTCACTGCAGCCAACTCTTGTACGAGTAGACTTGCCTTCATCAAGATGGCAACATCAAGAATTAACAGTTGCTCCCTTTATGAAGACAACTCCAAGTTTCAAAACGTTGGCTCTGGCGACATCCCATGTTCAAAGATTACAAGCTCAACAATACAAACTATTCGACGTTCCATGTTCAAGGAATGCAAACTAAATAATATGCATTGCACTGAAGTGCAGAAGGTACGTTTCTCACTCCTAAGCTAAAGGCCAGTATATGCTGTATATCAATAGACCTTATGCAAAATTGCTGCCATCTGTTGGAGGTTTGACGAAGCTAACGATTCGGCGCCATGTTGGAGGCTTGTGCCCGAATTCTATTGCTGTCGCCGCTATCACTTCTTGCTTGTATCCGCTTTGGTAGTCGGCAATCAGGGCATAAAAATGTCAGGCGGGCCTGTACACGTTACCGGCATTTCCTAGTTTTTACGTTGACGGTTATTACATGTAAAGAACCGCCTCACAGCGAGAAGAAGGTACAAGTTTGACACTGCGAGTCACGTGCAGGCCTGTCGTCGTCGATAATGAAGCTCTGCGCTAGGTTGCAAATTGGCCTGTCTGCTTTCAGTGTAGCGAATCAAGCGTTGTTAGCTATCTGAATATCACGCTTGTATAATGTAGGATGGTTGGGAAGAGGCTTTATTTAGCGCGGCTAGGCGCAGCGATGACGGTAAGAAAGTGCAGTTGACCCAATTCAAAGCATATTTCATGAGGGACAGCCTATGTCGAGCCGACGTAGTGTCCATCTAATTTTAAATAAAACGTTGTCCTCTTTTTATCTTTGAAATAATATTATTTCGCTGTTGTAGTCATCCGACCTATGTTATGTACAGAATTACCGTGCGATTAAAATGCAGAAAATTGCGCATCTCATGCACGTGGAAAGTGAACATGAAAAGGGTAGTGTCTCCTAGAAGTAGATGCCGACCAGCTGGTATTTTATTGAATATCCTTCCGATATGTGATCCTATATAACAGGAAACGCCAAGAATATTCGAGTTCACATTGTCGCTTTAGGGGCCTACTGGTGCTTTACAATTTAACCCGTTGCGGCAAGGCAGTTTTGCTTCGCCGACTGAAACCGCCTCAGCGCGTAACCAGCGGTAGCGCACCCACGGTAGAATGTAGCACATTTCCCGGAACAGCATTTTATTTAGTTTCATAAGAAAAGTACCACGCACTTGAAGCACCTGTTAACATTTCATAGCAAACTGGAGTGTACAGAGGATTTTTCCGAAGGGGGGATCAGCTTTTGGGAGAACCTGATTTGCTCTTCCTGGGGTATAAGTTAAACAAAAAAAAGTAAGGGGTGGGGGCGGTCAGGACATCCGGGCAACCCGTCTGAACCTGGCAGTGATACCACATGAAATGCTTGAAAAAATACGCATAGTGAAGAAATACGCACGCAAAGCATCCCACCAGACGCTACCTTGTTAAACTCCACCATCGAAAACAAACTACAAACAACACGCTCCAGCACAATCGGTCCGTCCGCTGCAAATCAATGACGCGCACGAGCTATCTGTCTAACATGTAATTGTTATCGCAATTTAATAAACAAGCTAATATCAACAGCAGCGCAGGCATGCGCGAGTAGCCGCGATGCAGCTTTGAAGCTCGTACACGAAGCGGGTTTGTGCCTGCAGCAAGCACACGGTGCGAAAACTTTCTTGTTCTGGCATGACATGAAAGAGTGTTCTCTGATGAGTGCCGATGCTGTCACATACCGCATATATTAACGGCGAACGGAAACACGGCGTTAGTCGTAAGCAGTAACCGAAGCAACGGAACGATCTGCTGATTCTCGTCGGCCACGAGGAAATGTACTAACATGGAGGCTTGGTTCCTGCAAACCTTCTTTCAGCATCCCAATTTCCTCAATCTCAGCAACACAGCACTCGAAAATATGTTGGCATTTTCGTTCTTATCAGCCGCCACACGTTGATATGTACGCTCCTTGTCTACATGCGGAGCGCGCTTAGCCTTCAACATGGCGGAAATGCACACAGCGGCCGCTAGATGGCAGCAGATTTGCATAAGGTCTATAGGTGCTATGTGTCCAAACTGTCGCAATCTAGTGATGAAAAGAAATGCCTACCACTCATTATGGCTTGCCCGGGCTTGCAGGAAGTATGCTCCTATCTTGTACTGCAATCTGTCCTCTGTGTCGGTGCCATGAACAGCTCTCATCGCTGATACATGCATAATAGATACCACAAGGAAATGTTGATTTTCACTCAAGACAAACCCAACCACACACAGATAGTGAGTACCAAACATGTCTTCAGGCAAGTCTATATTCATATATTAAAGAGATCGATCCTTGATGAAGGGATCAGGGTGCAATAAGAACAGGTATTAGTGGACCAGCCACTTGCAGACTATTGAAAGAGTGCCATTGCGTGTTCAACATTCACACATGTACACAGTAAGCAATCAGTCATGGGCACGTTACCAGTAAAATGTAACAGTGTTACAGTTACCTAAGCCAAAAAGTGGGATAGGTTTCAAACAGGAGAAAGTGCCTCAGACAGGCTGGCCGACGTTTCCATAGGGGGACCTATCTTTATCGAAGGCACCTTGTCATCCTTGGCGTGTTAGTTTTAAAGGGTTAGTGTTGACGTCATGTCTAGCGGTGGTGCTTGTCGCTGTTGGTAATTGCTGCCTGGAAAGAGAAAACTAGAGAGAGGAGTGTAGCCCTTGCCACATCATTTCAAGAAAGTTTGCAACGGCGCTCAGGCCTCTCATCTCAGAAGTAAGGGGAGCTGCAAAGAAGGAAAAAAAAAAGCAAGAAAAAGGAGAGAAAAAAAGAAAAAAAATGGAAAAGGGGGGGGGGGGGGTCTACTGAGCGAGAGCCGTCAAAGGCAAAAAAAAAAAAGAGTGGAGTATGAAAGCCACTTGGAAAGGCTGCAGAAGGGCGGCACGTCTAGCCCTCACAAAGGGCTGCAGAAGATGGTGGGTAAGGCAACTACAGGCGGGGAAAGCGGGCGGCGTACTTTAAAAGCCCACATGTGGAATTTAAGTGATATTGAGAGGGGTGTCTGAAAAAACACGTGCTTGATGGGTGAAGTCATTGGCTCTGTTAAAGTAACTGTTACAGTTACAGTTACAGAGTTTCCAAAAGTAACCTGTTTACAGTTACACTTACTGTGACAAGTAACGTCGTTACTTTGTTGCAGTTACTGTGACGAAGTAACGTCGCTACTTTTCCGTTACTGTATAAAATAAATAATAGATTACAACCAACGATAGAATTCATTTATTAATGATGTACGAAGGCATGCGGGCAGTTCAAAATTGCACGTGGTAAAACCCCTAGACAGAAGTAAACACTAATAGGGGGGCAAACACAAGCATTTGTTGTGTACACCTCATTTTGTTGCATCAATTTTGTTGTTCATGCACCGTTGGTGAAAAAGGGAATTTATTTGCAAAATAATAACAAATGTCCTCTGATACTCAAAATGGAAAATGTGGTTGATGCACTAGAACGACAGCAGTATCATAGGATGTTTATTAACGACACCCAGAGCGCATGCAAATAGCAACGGAGAGTGTGTGACGAATGAAGACGACGTCCATTGTGTCTGTTCCATATATATGTTCAAGGTGTATCAGACCCTGTTCGGTTAGCTTTGCGTCCGCTGGGCATACAAACCGTTTCTAAGTCCCGTTATATACTCTGGGGCATGTGTTCGCGAAACCCAAAGATTGCACACCTGCAGACGATCAGAGTAGGGTGATATACAAGCCCGATGCGGGCATTGCGACGCGACTTGCATCGGCGAAATGGGAAGGAAAGAATCAACGAGGCTTAAAGAAGGCAAACGGGATGTTGTTAAAGCAACTCATGCAACGCATTCTAAGATGGAGCTTGTTTAACACTTCCGGAGAACAGGGCATAGCTTTGACGTAAACACTGTGACGACGCTGGCTCGTGAACGAAGTGAGGGGAAGGAACTCCTGGAATCGCGGTTCATTCGCCGCGACGCGTCGGCTTGCAATATAGTTACTGTATATGGCACCTTTAGGAGCCATGTCGTAGCATATATAGTAACTATAGTCGGATACAACTTAAGAAGTCAGGAGAGACTAAAGAAAAGAAATAGTCCCGCTCATGCACGCGCCGATGTTCTCCAAAGGCGAAGCCACCGCCATCCCGCTCATGATGTCCGTCCCGAGTGCGCGCCCATTGGTGCAGGCTTGTGTTCATCTGCCTTTGAGGAGAAAATGCCGCTGACTTCTAAAGTTGTATCCGACTATAACATGCAACAACCACATTCCCCTACTGGTTTACACGGACGTATGGGACACTGGTCGATCTCCGCAAATTTTTTTCTTTCTTCTCCTTTTTTTTTCTTGTTGCCAGTGTATACTGAGGATGTCACATGCATAGGAGGCAAACGTCCATGTGATTTTGTTAATAATTGTTGTATTAAGTTGGAGTAAACCTTTTACAATTAGTTTCAAAGAGGTTTTAAAAATTACTTAGTTCACAGTATTTGTGCCTCTCAACCGTTTCGCGCTCTGCTGCTTTCTAGCCGTCAGTCAAACACGATTATTGCGCAGCCTCGGACGAAGGAGAATATAAACTTGGCGTCGTGATGTTCCACCGGTACACCAGAACCGAGCTAGAAGCTCAAGTGACAAAAAGGATATATATACGCCGGAAAAAAAAAACTACTTGAATTTAGCAAGTTGTTCAGTTCCAACATGATTGACTTACGACATGTAGTTTACAAGTAAACTAAGTTGTGTTAAAGACTGACTGCTGACCTCGGTCTTCTGCAGGGTAGATAATTCTCTAAGCGACCTCCACCCCTAAATTGGTAGGGGAGCCGTGCTGTGGATAAGATGAATGTGGAGAGGAATATGGAAGTAACTGTACCGGCTATTTGCCCATTACAGTTACTCTGTAAAAAGTAACAGTGTTACCGTTACAAGTCCTATAAATTAAAAGTAACTAGTTACAGTTACAAGTTACCGAAAAAAGTAACTAGTTACCGGTAACGCGTTACTAGTAAACTAGTATTGCCCAAGACTGTAAGGAATACCCGAATATGCCATAGCCCATGGGCGATCCACATGAAAATAACGATATGCACACTTTTATCTAAAATATAAAAAAATGGAAGAGTGTGCGTGGTCCATGTGCACTTGGTGTGAGGTGGAAGTGAGCCATGCATATTGTATTGCATCATGAATGTAAGCCATTCAGGGAACAAACTTTTGGTTCTCTAAAGCGAATTCCCGTGTAGTTTGTCTTGTAGAGTTGAGCTGTCAATTTGATTTCATTTTAAGTATGTAAGGCCTTCACAAAAACCGATAATATACTTTCCAACTGCTTTCTGTGAACTTCTGGAAACATATATGAGAATTGAGATCTTTTTCTTTTAATTTATGACCTTACAAGCTCAATAAACCCTAAATCACTGCATACTAAACCTTGGTTATGCATTTAAGTAGAGAGCAATATTGGTACTATGCTAAGTAAAAAAAAGCGTGAAAATACAATAACTTAAAGCACCACACAATAAAGCAACATTCTCGCAACATGAGCACAATCTAAGTTATTTGTGATAGAGAACCTCGTGTGCTTAAAGATGCTAAGAAAAAATATATAATGGCAGAACACGAGCTCACGCATATTTTCTCAAACACACAATATTGAAACAAAGAGTAGCATGTGTTAGCTTAATTAACCTAATTGAATTGACATATTCGTCTACTAACACTATTTGATATAAACATGTGCTTCTTCACATTAAGTACGCATTTGTTGGAGTGTGCACTTAGTACCAGTACGTAACGTAATTCACTCAAATACATTACTTCGAGTGAGCTCCTTTAAAACATTTATGAGGCAGCTAGGTTAAAATCCAACCACAAAACAACTGCATGGATTTCTGGCGAAAAAGCTCGGGGACGCAACCACGAAAAACATCTCCTCATCGTGTGCGCGTGTCAGGGCTGTGTGTTTTGCTATCACGTCAGGGGCGTAGCCAGAAATTTTTTTCGGGGGGGGGGGGGTTCAACCATACTTATGTCTGTTCGTGCGTGCGTTTGTATGTGTGCGTGCCTATATCCGCAAGCAAAACTGAAAAATTTTCGGGGGGGGGGGGGTTGAACCCCCCACACAACCCCCCTTGGCTACGCCCCTGTATCACGTCCCCAGTCTTGTGATAATTTGCGTGTTATTGCCGAGTTTGGGAACTCTGCCATCACCACATGTGAAAAACATTATGGGACGACCCCATGTGTTTAAAAGCCACACTTTCTAACGGCGACAAGGGATTCTAGAAACACTCTCAAGCCGATGATCTCGTACAGTAAACAGTCAAGGAATACACAGCAACACGACACGAGGCCTGCATGATCGAAGCATAAGATTGCGTAGCGCAATGCGCATCCTTCAAACATGTCATTTATGGTGGTGTATATAAGAGCACCACAAGCACAAAACAACCTGCTATCGGGTATCTGTTGATAATCCTCGCTGTGCCAACACGACGGTTCCTGCAAACAGTTTCCATGCAATGAAAGTAACAAAGTTACGTAGTTCAGCGACCTTCTTCACCTTACCCAAGTTTGGCACAGTTCGCTCGTCAAAAGGCTCAAGCTTTCCGCTCCTGTGGACCGCGGTCGCCCGCTGGTCAAAACACTTCGGACGCGGATTGGTCTTCGGAAAGTTACCACTCCGATCAACTCGATTCAACGTGAGTACTCGATGAACGAAGCAAGAAAGCAACTTTTGAGCGCGGACAGCAAAGCTAGTGCGTCCCGTGAGGCATGCCTGTGTGAGTGGCAACGAACAACGACCATCATCCGCCCACTGGATCAAGGCAGGAGAACGCCCCGACACGCGGAAAATGCCAGTCGACGAATGTCGCGTACGATAAGCACGCAATAAACGCACACAATACCGATAAACATGTAAGCGCGGCACACATGTGTTCACGGGAAGCTGGTGGTGCTCCGGCAGTACGAGACCTGTTGCAACTGTTAGCTTACAGTCTAAACCAAAAGAATGTAGGTGGCAGCAGTGTCGTGATATGCTACAGGCCATAATTTTTTATTAAAAATAAAACGTATTTGTGGCTTTTCACACAGGCGAAGGTCAGGGAGGCGGGCTCTGTATATAAGCGTTCGTCCGCCTTTCGCGTCGGGCCCCATATAAGCGTTGCGTCCGCTCGAGCCATTTCCGCCTCGGGCTCCATATAAGCGTTGCGACCGCTCGCGGCCGCATATAGCGGGCCCAATCCGTCACCGCAGAATTTGTCACGCTTAATGGCGATTGAAGGCCGCTTATATGCAGTACGTTGTGGTGGAATAAAAATGGGCCGTTTATGTCCGGACGTTATACGGTACTTGAATAAGAGTT